>NC_089761.1:6734541-6747041 GCF_040412425.1 Macrobrachium rosenbergii
CTTTCGTCACTTTTTCGTAATGTTTGCACCGTTTTATATGAGTCGTTACATAAATTTTTATATATGAAAATGTGCGCAATTCCATGTAGAATACAACAAAAATAACTCATGGTTGTAGCTTCTATTATTTTTTAATATTTTCATATAAATCACGATGTGCCAAAATTTCAACCTTCGGTCAGCTTTGACTCGACCGAAATGGTAAAAAAACGCAATTGTAAGCTAAAACTCTTACATTCTAGTAATATTGAATCATTTAAGTTCATTTTGCAACAAATTGGAAGTCTCTGGCATAATATTTCGCTTTATGGTGAATTTTTGAAAAGAACTTTTTCCTTACGTCCGAGCGGTAACTCGGCCGAACATCTCAGAAATTCTTTCGTCACTTTGTCGTAATGTTTGCACCGTTTTATATTTGTCGTTACATAAATTTTTATATATGAAAATGTGCGCAATTTCATGTAGAATGGAACAAAAAATAACTCATGGTTGCAGCTTTTATCAGTTTTGAAATATTTTCATATAAATCACGATAAATAGAAAAAATTAGACCTTCGGTCAACTTTAACTCGACCGAAATGGTCACAAAATGCAATTGTAAGCTAAAGCCCTTACAGTCTAGTAATAATCAATCAATTATCTTAATTTTGCAACAAACGGAAAGTCTCTAGCACAATATTTCGATTTATGGTGAATTTTTGACAAAAACTTTTTTTACGTCTGCGCGTTACGAATTCATGCATCATATTGTGATAATATTTTCTCTGTGTTGCTTTGATCATTTTACAATTTTTTATATACCAAAATCATCGCAATTTAGTGCAAAATACAAAGAAAAAAAATAACTCATTAGCTTTAACAGTTTTGCTCACAGCAAATTTTTTTTTTGCGCTGTCATATATTTCAATATTTATATATGATAATGATATTTTTTTTTTCATTTCTGATGGTTGCATACTACACTTCAGACAATGTCAAAAAAAGGAGCCAAAAATCAAATCTTAATCTTAAAAACTAAGCATTCTGTGATTTTTTTAAAAACACTTTTTTTCCACTTCGGCGCTAACTCCCGAAGGCCGCCGGCATACGGCAGACACTTTTGTAAATAGAGTCTTGGCGTTTAAGGGCTAACATATTGGTCCTGCATGGGTGATTTTGAGTCGTGCGAACACCCAACTTTCTCTTTTGGGGGTGTGGGCCAGCTGTCCTGCATAAGTGCCTCCTGTGGCACGAACTCAGGAACTCCCTTATGTAGTGCCAGGGGTGATCATATGATTGAGCCTTGTCTCCAAGGGTGGCAAAGTGACCTGGAAAGGAGTTTTAAATGCAGTCACATGGTCTAGGAAGGGAATGAAAAGTCCGCCAAAGGGAAGAATAAAAAAAGTGTGGTAGTAGAAGCAAATTCTCTATGACCGACTGTTAATATTGCCAGAGATACAAAATAATTTTACGTTAACATCTTTTGAAAATGATATTCCTAAAAGGAGAGTTGGCTTGGAATGAGGTGTCCCTCTTTGCAACTCCCCAACAAGTTGATATATTGCACCTTAAATTAGATGAGAATGTCAACAAGCAAGACAACTTTACTTTACTTTAACATCATGTGCTCTGTTACTAAGCTTTATTACTCTAATTTGCTTAAAATTAGTATTTCTGCAGTAAGGTTACCAGGTTATTACTAGAGTAACATCTAGATTTAATCGTGCACTTAACTATAGGGTTAATGTTGTTATGGAAAGTCATGCAGTTAGTTTGCCTTGATGAGATGGTATAAATGAAGTACTCATGGGCTTTCATTAGATGATGCCATGCTACTCAGGTACGATGGGGTACAGTGCCAGACGTGGCACTAAAGTCATGAGAGCCTAGTGGCTCTTAATTTAAGTACGAGTTAGAATGAATACATGTAGCTATATGGATTGAGGGTCAGGAACTCATGAAGGCCATCCAATGTGATGGTTGCCACTCGGGGAAATAATAATACAAGTGTAATTAGTGGGAAATTATAGAATCAAAGAAGGAAGTATCTTACGCTTTCTAGGGGAGTTATACTGAGTGGAAATAATGTGACTCTTCACTCTGGAGAGAATGCCACGTTACTCCATGGGGTGTGGGACAGGGAGCCACTGATAGGGCATTAGCTCTGATGCCTGGAAAGGACATCAGCGATTCTGTTGTCTGTACCCTTGATATGTTCAGTTCTCCCATTGTAATCCTGGAGATCGATGCACCGATGCATTAAACATTTATTGTGGTTCCTGAAAGTCATGAGATACTTGAGGGGATTATGGTCAGTTAGGACTGTTAAGGGGAATTTATGATCAGCATAATAGGACTCGAACTGTTTCAAGGCCAGAATCATACCCAGAAGTTCTTTTTCTATGGTACTGCAACAGGTCTGAGCTGAGTTGAGTTTCTTGGAATAGTAGACTACTGGGTGCCTAACCTCATCCTTTTCTTGGAACATGACTGGCCCAATGCCAATGCCACTGGCATCAATTGCCATGTAGAAGGGCTGGTTGTAGTCTAGTTGGGTGTATGGAGAATGAGTTGACCAATGAGTACTGCCCTGAGATGGTCATATGACCTCTCACACTCAGGTGTGAAGTGGAAGGGCTGTTTGCCACAGAAGAGGTTAGTTATAGGGGCAGCTGCATGAGAATTGTGTTGGAAACTCAGAAAATGGAATGGCAAAAGGAAAAGGACTACATGACCGGTAAAACTCGAATTCCTGGCACTTTATCTTATGTCAGAGAGATGGGTTCTCGTAGATGTGCCAGTGATGGGGCGCTATGAAGGAATTGGCACTGGAAATATAATGGACTGGAAGTCAGCCACATGGTCTGGGAGATGGCTCTTAGGGAGCAGAGCTCAAAGGGCAGTAGGTGTTAGCTCTGCGTCGGGGGTGTCCCCTGAGAGGCGTCGTGAGTACCTCCTCTTATCCCTTCGCCCGGATTAATTCCCCATTCTTGCATGGGCCACATGGTTTGCTTTGTGACTGCATGCTAACATGCCGGGCTCGCATGGGTGATTTAATGTCACTTGATCGCCCAACCTTCTCTTTTGGGTTGCAGGCCAGCTGTCCCGCACTAGTGCCTCCCGTGGTGCGGACTCAGGAACTCCTTTAAGTAGTGCCTGGGGTGGTCATATGATCAAGGCCTGTCTCCAAGGGCGGCAAAGTGACCTGGAAAGGAGTTTTAAAGCAGTCACATGGTCTAGGAAGGGAATAAAAAGACTGCTAAAGGGAAGAATAACAAGAGCTTGGTAGGAGAAGCAAATTCTCTATGACTGAATGTTAATGTTGACATCAATATTAAATAACTTTATGTAAACGTCATTTGAAAATGATATTCTTAAAAGGAGAGTTGCCTTGGAAATAGATGTCCTCATTGCAATAGACACACACACACACACACACATATATATATATTATATGTATATATATATATATATATATATATATATATATATATATATATATATATATATATATATATATATATATATATATATATATATATATATATATATATATATATATATATATATATATATATATATATATATATATATATATATATATATATATATATATATATATATATATATATATATATATATATATATATATATATATATATATATATATATATATATATATATATATATATATATATATATATATATATATATATATATATATATATATATATATATATATATATATATATATATATATATATATATATATATATATATATATATATATATATATATGTATATATATATATATATATATATATATATATATATATATATATATATATATATATATATATATATATATATATATATATATATATATATATATATATATATATATATATATATATATATATATATATATATATATATATATATATATATATATATATATATATATATATATATATATATATATATATATATATATATATATATATATATATATATGTATATATACATATATATATATATATATATATATATATATATATATATATATATATATATATATATATATATATATATATATATATATATAATATATATATATATATATATATATATATATATATATATATATATATATATATATATATATATATATATATATATATATATATATATATACTTGCGCTTGTATGTGATGCTAGACAGATAGAATTAGTCTCAGAGAGAGAGGGGTGTAGGAGTAAAAATCAGTTAGTCGGTGTAAAGGGATATCGAAAAAATTCAGTATCTACCGAAGCTTCCATTTAGCAAAGTTTTATTTCAGCCTTTTTCCCCGTTTCCATGACATTATTTTCCAAAGTTATTTCAACTTGCAGATTGGTCACCCCTCTCTCTCTTTTACATGAATAAGAAAAAGTTTTACAGCTCAAGGGACAGATGAAATAAAAGGAACATATGTTTGATGTTTCTCTAAACCCCGCTGAACGCAAAATTTGAGCTTCATTAAACCTCTGATTATCAATACTAGCCAAATAAGAAATATTTTCGTTTAGAAAACTAGAAAAATATTTAGATTAGTTGGAAGAATCCATTGATGCAATAAACAATAGTTAGTTTTGCAACAGGGAAAAACTGAGATACACGTACACGCACCTTCCCAATCTCACATACACGCATTACAAACACTTCACACACACACATACACACACACACACACACACACACACACACACATATATATATATATATATATATATATATATATATATATATATATATATATATATATATATATATATATATATATATGTGTGTGTGTGTGTGTGTGTACACACACAACACAACACACACAATGTGTGTGTGTGTGTGTGTGTGTGTGTGTGTGTACAATGAGTTTGTCTAATACAATTTGTCTAGACCAATTCGTCTAAAACAATTTGTCTAAAAGTACAATTTGTCTAATAACAAAATGTCTAAAATACAATTTGTCTAAATTAATAATAACAAAATAATAAAATAAAATAAAAAAATTGAAAAAGGTGAATTAAAAAATATCTTTTCTGAATTTCTATTTCTTTACGGGTAAGGTTTTATATTTTTGCTCATAAATTATATTTTCTTCCCTTATTGGGAGTTAGAGATCGAAAGTTAGATTTAGGTTTTTTCTTTTCTTAGTCTTGTACGCTTTTCCAACGTTTTCAAATAGGTAACGATAGGGGAAAACAAATATAGCTAATATAAACAACAACTCAGGAAATCATCAACTCCACACCCTAAAGTGGCAATTAGGAGTTTTTTTTCAGATCATTATTTCTAGAAAGAACTTAGAATAACTTTCTTGTTTATTTTTTTCAAAAGATATTATTTACAATTTTATTTTTTAATAATAATAATAATAATGGGGAATGTAGTTCAAAGTGTGAACGAGGTGAAAGAAATTATAGTAAATAAAATAAAATAAAGTAATATATTTATTAAATGCAGAATTAGATGTAGAATTACATAAAGGAAGAAATCAAAGAAAAGATAGGTAACTTAGCCTAAAATTAATAAAATACATTCATATAGAACATTAAAATGTAAGATTTAATACATAAAAAGATTAATAAAGGTTTTATTAAAAGATAACTTCTGAATAGACTACTTTTATAGTTAAAAGAAAGATTGTGGGCAATACCACGTAGGTAATCAATAATATTATGTTGATCAAAAGTTTGAACAAGACTATTTAGACGTTTTGCTGAATCTCGATAGCGCTTCCTTGGGGTTCTGGCTCTATCCCTGCAACATATTGCTCAATTTGTACCTCATTTAAACTTTGTTTTTTTTAAACAGTTGATGAACTTCCATATATTGGGGTGATGTGCACCTACTTCAGTTTCGAATCCACGATGCCATGCTTCGACGGCATTGTTCGTTTTGGGAAGATTCGTAAGCACTCTAGAATACATATTCCACATATCATGTGGAAAAATAGGTGGACGTCGAGCGTACCGTCTATTAGGCCTCCCAATCCAAATGTCTTCGAAATAATCGTTGACCTCTTGTGCTTCATGGGGGAAGATGTTGTTATCACACAATAATTCAAACGCGTCTATTACGCTAGCTACGAGTACGAATGCCAATGCTGGTAGCATCCTCATCTGTAGAACAAAACTGGTTTCTGTTTCATATTTTCGTCTTAGGCCATTATTTTGTATTGCACGGAAAATACATTGGCTAAAGTGGAAAAAACAACCATTTTGTTCTGTATTTGAAATTCCTTCAGACACGCTTTCATCATAGCTTTCTCAAAATCGATCGTTATTGATAGTGGTGCGCACAAAGGTTCAAGCTTCTTTAACTGCTGTAAAAAAGCTATATAAGTTTCTTCTGTTTTGTCTGGCAGTAATGCAAAAGAAGTGGCAACGAAACTTTCTGTTTTAGTCCATGAAATGTATATAGCTGATGAAAGAGCAAAGGTACTGTTTAAATGTTCCGTCAGCATACCAGTGACTACTTTGTGATAAACACTGTAAATTCCGTTTGGTTGCAAATATGACTATACGTTTTCAACCGGTCCTGAGTCATACATTAGAAACTGATCACCTTTAAAAGTAATGGTTAGATCAGGTGGAAAAACGATTTCACTGCATGTTGATGGTAAGGCTGGTCCAGCGAGGGTTTGCTGTCTTACAGATCTTATAGTTCTCTTCATACTTTGCACCTTAGGAAGTTGTGGAGCAACAACTTGTTCGCAATCTTCGAGCACATTAGATAAAACTGATCTGGGTGCGTCTTGTGTTGTCTTAGCCTGATGACGTATTTTTGTCATAATATCCTTTGCTGCACTTTCGGCCGCATCTAATACATGGTTGTGATTTGTAGACGATTTTACGATGTGATAATTTGCCGTAATTATACGAGCGCGGCATTTTGTTATCGGATATTTATCACACTTCCAATATACTCGGTCGTCATTTTCACCATTTTTTGTAAAATGTAAATCCATTATCTACTAATTTCTTACGACCTTTTTCCGATTCGACGAATTCAAGAGGCATTTTGGTATAGCTATATCCAGTTTGAATATTACCACAATAATAAAGTGCTTTGTTTATGTAAAATGAAGAAAGATTTGTTTTCCATATTTTTTTTAAGAGAACAGCAGTTAAAATTACAGTAAACGACTAATTTTAGTTGTTTATTTGTAGTTGAGAGAGCAGCAATTTAAATTACAGTAAACGACTAATTTTAGTAAACGGCCATGGTTTAGAAGTTAAACAATAAGAAAAGATGGACTGATTGACTGATTTGTATAAATTCAGGAAAGTTTGTTTCTATTTCAAAACAATCATTGTAGTTCTGTAAATAACTTTTTTTATTCACCTTTTTCATTTTTTGTTTTGATTTATTTGATTATTTTTTTTATTATTAATTTAGACAAATTGTATTTTAGACATTTTGTTATTAGACAAATTGTACTTTAGACAAATTGTTTTAAACGAATTGGTTTAGACAAATTGATTTAGACAAATTGTATTTTAGACAAATTGTTTTAGACAAACTCGCCGGATCCCGTGTGTGTGTGTGTGTTCACGTATACATGTGTTTCTAACAGGTAACTACTTTTTGATTAAGCTTATATGAGACAATGTCACTGTTAATGTTTGGATGAAGGAAATAAACGCAGAATTGACAAAGATGACATAGTAAAGGTAAAATAACGGACAAAATAGCGCAAAAAGCCAGAGATAAAACTTTAATTAAGGTCTCCTGACAACGACTCCGGGAGAGACTATGCTTTAAAAAATGAACATTTCAGATGAAGACTGCCATATACAGACAGGGAGAGCATGAGTCTTGAGAACTGACCTCTGTGCAAGGAAGAACTGATAAAACGTCTCGACCATAAAGAAACAAATTTCATACCCGAAAAAATCACAACCACATGAGAAACCCTTGAAAAGACAGACGAGAAGGACCTTATATACTTCCTCATGGAGCTATTTACCTTGGGCGAGTTTAAGATAGCTTTATGGGACAAACTGAAACAAAATTAGTGAGTTATACTGCTGCTTCAGAAATTAAGTTAATAATAATGTCGCACTGGAGGCAAATTATTATATGTTTAAGATTCCTAACTATCTAGTCGTCATATACAATTTATAAGAAAGTGGTCGCCTTACTTCGTTCTTACCAATATGATCAGTGTTGGAAAGTATTTAAATTTCTAGAAAATTTCAGTGAGTGTCAGTTCGAACCCCATCCGGGAAAGAGATTTTCTTTATTAATTTCCTTCCAATACTTTGAATGGAAAGCGTACCCTTAAACATTAGGCTGCTGAGAAATTCAGAAGTCATTGTTGCTATGGCAATATCACACTCTAGAGAACGAGTGTAGAAGACGTTCCTTTCCCTCTCCCTCTCCCTCCCCCTATATATTACCTCGTATATATATATATATATATATATATATATATATATATATATATATATATATATATATATATATATATATATATATATATATATATATATATATATATATATATATATATATATATATATATATATATATATATATATATATATATATATATATATATATATACATATATATATATATATATATATATATATATATATATATATATATATATATATATATATATATATATATATATATATATATATATATATATATACACACGCCTCTGTATTTCAAGGCGTCACTATCGACATGCATCCTTCAAAACCGGATTTTGTAACTGGTTCAGCTTCTAGAATGTTCTTTGCTGAAAACGCATTTGCCAGCCCGTGTCCGGTCACCAAGGAGGTTTCTTCGACCCTTGTGGTATGCGAACGGTTCAGCACTTTTCCTATTTTGCTGCGTACAGTGAAATGGACCCTGTGAATAGCTGACCCAACTTTTTTCAAAGGTCACCTTCATGAGCCTTTACATATATATATATATATATATATATATATATATATATATATATATATATATATATATATATATATATATATATATATATATATATATATATATATATACATATATATACCTGCTGGTAGAAGTGCTGGTTGGCTTCTCTGACCCTGAGGTACGAAGTCATAATGGACCACTCCCTTATGGTCGAAGAATGCAATCAGCATGACCTTGATCCATGATTTGGACATGCAAGACTTCTTGGATCTGGGTGAAGTTGGGGTCTTCCACTGCTGGTTCTGTCTCTTGGTTTCTGGGTCGTACTGGAAGACCCAGGTCTCATCTCCTATGATGACCTACCCAAGAAACGCCAGATCGTCCCCAACCGACTCTAGCAAATCTCGACAAACAGTGACCCAGTGCTCCCACTGGTCATCCAACAAAAGCTTGGCCACCATTTTGGCACACACCTTCTGTATTCCCAGCTCCTGCACTAAGATAGTCCTCACTGACTCCCTGTTCATGGTGAGCTCCTCTGCTATCATCCACACCGTCAATCTGCAATCATTCCATATCAACTGTTGCACTTTGTCAGTGTTTTCAACACTCAAAGACTTGTGGCCAGGACATCGCATCTTCTCCATAAGCCTCTCGGAGGATTTTGAGACACTCAGTTGGACCCCTCCCTACTTTAACTAGGAATTTCATATTGATTCTCTGCTGCATGCTTGTGCCACCTCCAGTTGCATGACAAGGTGTAACAGCAGTGTGACACACAACAGCCTAAAACAGAAGCACAGAGTGAGTGAGGTGTACCATATTATAGAAGAATAGTCATGAGATGTTGCTCAAAGCAGTGATATAAGTGGTTAGTAAATTGGCACTGAGGCATAAGTGTGGCTTCCACAGTCTTATTTATTTATTGTCACATTTACACACACACACACAAACACACACACACACACACACACACATATATATATATATATATATATATATATATATATATATATATATATATATATATATATATATGTGTGTGTGTGTGTGTGTGTGTGTGTGTGTGTGTGTGTGTGTTTGTGTGGGTGTCTGTGTATGTGTGTGTGCGTATGTATTTGATTTTATCACAAAAAGGTAAAAATGTGATGATTATATGAACAAAGTTTCATCCACGAAGGAAAGTGAAACAATGGAGATGCTAAGTACTTTCGTCTTATTACCATGACATGGTCACAGCAACTAAAGATATACAGAGACGAGGGTGAATATATATGGTGGGCATAAGTCCTAAGGGAATACAAAAAGGTTGAGAGGTCACAGAACGGTCAACAGATTAACATTGAAATCTACCTATTGGTAATCCTCTTTACTCTGCCTTTCAAATCCTTCTGGAACATATGTTTTATTACAGTGTCAAAAGAAACTAATCCTTGGCTTACATTAAGATTTCTCTCCCATGTCAGCTGAATCATAAATTCCAACAAGTTCCTGGAAATAGTTTCATTACTTTGTAATATTATGTTGCCGTGCATCCAATTTATTTTATGGGACTTTTCACTTAGATGCAAAAATAGAGCATTATTAGTCCGACCTGTTCTTACTGAATATTTGTGTATTTTTAATCTGGTGTTTAATTCTTTATTGGTCTGACCTAAGTAAAATAAATCACAATCCGTACAAGGAACTTTGTATACAATATTGTTATCTTTCTGGTGGATATTTTTTTATAAGCATGTTTTTTTTATATTATTATATATGAAGGATACATTTGTATTGAACAATTTTACAAAAGGTTCTACAACTTCAAATACAATAAAATGTGGCAAACAATGGGTGTTTGAGGACACCTCTTTTTTTCTTTCCGATTTTTCATGAAATGTCTTTATAGCTATATTGTAAAAAAATATCTAATAATGTGGGTTGGATAACATAGTCTCTTCCTATTTTTCTGATGTTTTTTTAAATTTTTTATCTAAAAACTCAGGACTGATAATTCACAAAGCTCGAAGAAACATTGATGAAAAACTGAAATTTTTATATTTATATGATGATGCCCTGAATAATAGTGTACATATGTCAAATTATTTTTTTTTCCCTACAAGTACTAAATTTACAATTAAAAAGGTTCCCTTTTAATGTAAATGTCCAAAAAAGGTAAACAATCATCTTTCTCTAACTCGAATGTAAATTTAATAGAAGGACTTGCTCATTTAGTTGAGCCAATACGTTATTTACCATCCAAATCTTTTGGTATATGTATTTTTAAAATATCATCAACATAATTATTACAGGCAAATGGAAAATTTGGGAATGTAAAGACGTTCAAAAATCCCATATATAAATTTGAAACATATATACCAAATGTTTGTTTAAAAATTCCAGTTAAAAATAAATATATATGCATAATCTTACTAATTCTTGACCTGGCTAATTGTTAATGGCAAATCAAGTTTATGCAATTCATCTTTAAGGCATTCCACCAAAAGTCAATGGGCACTTTAGTGAATGCATAAAGGAACATACATCAAAACTTATTAATATGAATCTGGATTGATTTAACGGGTATTGATTTTTTAAACAAAATTTAAAAATAATAAGATGAATACCAAAAATAGTTCTACCTGTTCTTTCCAAATAATTTTGTTAGATATTTTGAACTAAATGAGCAAGTCCTATTAAAACATTTAGAGAAAGATGATTATTTATATTTTTAGGGCATTGATATTTTAGGGAACCTTTTAAATACAACTTTTGGTATTTATAAAAAATGACAAATAATCTGACAAGTCCCGATTATTCAGGGCATCATATATGAATATCAAAATTACTTCTTCCAAGTTTTTTCATCAATGTTTACTTTTTGGTCCAGTCAATCCTGACGGTTTTTTATTATCAAGAAAAAACATCGAAAAATAGGAAGAGATTATTTTTATCCATCCACATTATTTATTCATTTACAATAACACTATAAAACCTATTAGAAAAATCGGAAGGAAATAAAGTTTTGTCCTCAAACACCCTTTGTTTTTCACATTTATTCATTTGACCCTGTAAAAAGTTTTAAAAATTGTTTTAATTACAAAAAACTTTACTATATAATAATATCAAAAACATGCTTATAAATTTAACCCAGAATTATGGATATTTGTACACAGCTCCTTAAAGGACAGATTGATTTTACTGAGGTCAGACTAGTAAAGAAATCAAATGCAAGACTAAAACCACACAAATTTAGTAAGCCAGGTCAGACTAATAATACTCTATTTTTGCATCTAAGTGAAAAGTCCCACTGAATAAATTGGACGCAAAGCAATGCAATATTACGAAGTAATGAAACTATTTCCAGGAACTTGTTGAAATCCGTTATGATCCAGTTGACCTGGGATAAGACCTAAATAAGCCAAGGATTATTTTCTTTGACCCTGTAATAAAACATATGTTCCAGAAGGATTTAAAGACAGAATAAAGAGGATTACCAATAGGTAAGATTTTGATGTTAATCCGTTGACCGTTCTGTGACCTCCCAACCTCTACATGTATATTTTTATATTCCTATGGATTTATATACCCACCATATATATATGCCATTGTCT
>NC_089761.1:6749541-6812041 GCF_040412425.1 Macrobrachium rosenbergii
AGCTTCCCTAAACATTTATCAGACCTGCGGTCTCCTCCCTTAAATTTCCCCAAAACTCTCCTTTAACTCCCGTACCCCAACTCTTCATGATCTTCTAAATTCCGGAAGTGTAACAGTTGTAGCTCCTGCTGCCCCATAAATGCATAATACTGGGCGCCGTTTAATATTCAGTCCACTTCCACAATTTAGTCAGAAGTTTATGGGACCAGGAAGCCTGACTCAGCCCGTCTCTCCCTATCGGAAGCTGCTGTTTCATGAGTCAGTCCTAAGATGACTACCGTCTTTAGATTCTGTCTTAGATGCCTGAGTTTCTTTATTTCTTTCTTGCTTTCTTTGTGGGAAGCTATCCAGAAACATTCGTATCTCTTTCTCATTTTTCTCTCTCTCGCCACTCTAGGAATTTCAGACAAAGCAATTGCCTGATTTGTTTTCAACGTTTGCAATGTCGCCGCCGTCACAGTTCACTTCTGACAAAAGAGAATACTAAAAAACGATAATTTAGAATATAGATCATAGGACAATATATTAAGTCAGCACTTGAAATTTCTCCACTGATTATTGGAAAGTAGTTTGTTGCATGAGTGTGTTAGAAAGAGACAGAGAAAGATAATAATACAGTTTTAACCAGATAAAAGCCCATTTCATCGTGTAATGCGTTTGTAAATAAATGAGCTCCACCGTTGGGCATTAATGATTTAATAAACGTGGTTATTCTGCCCAAAAGAATTCCATTAGCCGGCCTGATGAAAAACAACCAAACAGTCTCGTACTCATCAGGTGAATGAGATTTAGGAGAGTAATTGAAAGATTAAAAAACATCCTAGTATGTATAATTGCCTTCATAATTGACTTATTAAATAGATAATTAGTGGGTTATGAAAAATGAATAAATGTAGAAGCTTTAGCCCTTTAATTTTGTACGTTTGCTTGATTGAGTGATTCAGCCTTACAGAGTCAGGGATAAGGAACAAAATATTTTTTTAAAATTCAGTTTCTAACCGGCTGAGAAATGAATGATTGACATTGAAGGATGACTTTTAGCTTAAAGAATAAGTTACTGAAAAAAATTTCTACACTCAGTTGGGTTTTTATAAAGCAATCCTCGGTGGGAGGATCTAGTGCGCAGGTCAATGTGTTTGGTATTTGTTTGGTGCTTGTATCTGTTTACAGAGCATTTATTAAAACTGAATAATGGTTAATACAATCCTTAATGCAGAGGACATTTCAGGTATCCTGGTGATGAGTGATCACTAACATGTGCTTTGTTTAAGATGTAGCTGGAGAATAATGAAAAGGCGAAAATCCGAAAATGCATTCAGGTTTTGGGTTGGCACTCTCCAAGAGAGCAAAAGTAATCAGTGTACTAAATGATATGATATACCTTTTTCATCTTATTTTCGATGGTGATCATCCCTACATCAGTATGAATTTTGTTTGCTTATATGGCAATCATAAAGTGAAAACTCCCAAAGCTTTCATTTATTTACCATGAGTCTAATTCAACCTGCTCTGTACTTGTCACACTGTGGCATTTTGGTAAATATTTCCCCAGAGTTATAGTTTGGGATTCACTTTTGCAAATGATATATTTTTGTTGTTTGTGTAATCTAAGATGGCAGCTACGAAAAATGACTAAACGTGCAACTTTTCAACAATCTTACATACATTTATGGCATTTAAATCCACTTCATTCTTCAGGGCAGGGAATTTAGTACAGATAGTTTCAACATAGAGAATAAAGCTTTTTACACTTTCCACGTATCATTGGATGCAAAATTGTTAAAATACCATCTTCTCTTCTTTCTATAGGCTATGGACCTTACTTCTGAAATAAATGTCCCAGGCTATAAGATTGTGACATAGCAATATATTCAAGGTCATGAACTTTAGCAGAGAACGTTTGTTAAGAAATATATTATGGTCATCATATACATACATGTCACTATCTTTACGTTTTTCTAGCTAACACCTGTTCCTCTTTCTTTATTACATTCCATGGATTGCATTATGAAATAATTTAGCATATCTTTAGTGGGACTGCGTGTATTTGACTATGTACCACTTCAAGAAGACAGCCACGATTCCAGAAAGAGTTCGGTAAGTACATGGGAAATCATTCGGTCAGAACACCTAAACAGGGAACACGAGCGATAGAAAAACAACTGTGGATGACCAAGAATGATGTTACGAGAGAATTTTAGTACCTGACATATAATGAGCGTACTCATTTGGATGTTGACCCCAGAAAATAAAAATCACCCATCATGCAATGAGTAAGCTGAAAAGTTTTATAGTACCCTGATGGTTTTGCTGCAACAAAATATTTCAGACAAAACCTAAGATTATGACTGATACTTAGCCGCATTACATTTTTTACAAATAGATACATACCACAAGAAAGTAGAGTGTATTCTCTTTTTGAGCCTTTGTTAGCGCAAGTTCTGTGAACTAGCACAGAAGGATATCAAGAAATCCAAGAAAGGTACAAAAAGTGTAGTCATAGAAAATCAAAAGCAAGATTCCTAGAGGTTAATGGGTATGTGTTAGTTCTGTTTCCAGCAACTTTTCTAATAATATGTTTTTTTTTTTTCCGAGGGAAAAGACTCTTCTAGCGAGAACAGACATGATGCAACATTATGTCCACTCAGCCACACCACATCCATTTGCATCTAACTCAGCCAGATACCAACACAGTTAGGAATGAAGTAAGATTAAATATCCAGAAAATTATAGATATGGCCTCAGCAGTTACCATATACCACTTGCATTGTGGCAGCCAGAAAGTCCAATGGAAGCAACATTATTTCCTGTGATTTCAAATTGCCAAAAAAGCAGTTTACAAAACAAGTTATATCAGAATCCCTCGAGGTCATGGACGAAAATTAATTTAAGTACTTATCTGAAACTGATCCTTGTAAGGGACACTGGCAGATTGCAAAGATGCCGCTTGACAATATTTTAACACTAAATTACTTTGCATCCCTTTGTTCTCTCAAAAAGTCCATTGACTTTCAGCCGGTTATTGAGAAATCTTCTTAGAGATTTTGAACATAAAAATATATATCTGTTTACACAGAATGACTTTAAGATTACTTTTAGGACATCAACATTGGCAACAAAGGGAGTGATTGAATCTTGTAAAACATTGGTCATATTCACTACATTCCAGGTGCTCCCAGCCCCGTGGTTTAAAAGAAAAGTAATCTTTACATACATTTTCGTCTAAAATAATATTTAGATGATATCTTTATGATTTTACCTACAATCTTTGCTATTTCCGTGACTCTTGTCCAATAGTTAAGATATTTGTCTCTTGCTCCTCTGTCAAAATATTATTCATCGGACAACCGTATGTTACAACAGTCTGAAATTTTTGTCATTATTCTCTCTTTTTTTTTTTTTTTTTTAATTTTCAGTGGATAATCTCATGCGCTCCCCTTCCCTTTCATCTCCTTTACGTTTCACATTCATGAATTTTTATAAGATCCCATTTGTCTCTTTCAATATGCATAGAATGAAGGAGTAATTCGGATTCTTTAACGGTAACAGGAAAATTCCATAAATCTTGACCGGTAAGCAATTTAGAAATATAATTTTATCTTGTTTTCTTACTTTCCATTTATTTTATAGACAGAGGAAGACGGAAGGATCTTTTTGTAATAAAGTGAAGTTGATACACTAAGAAATAAAGACCGCGTTTTGCTTTATCCATTTATCTGTTCATTATCTGTGCATTCATACATGTGTCTTTATATCTTCCATCATATCTCTTCTAACAATCTTTCTATTAGCCATCTTTTCGTTGCGTTTCTTTGATATTAATTTTCGATTAAATTTAAACTTATTGATTCAGTAGCTTTCTTAAATTTTTCATGACCGATCTTCAATGGCAAGTCATTTTTTTCTTAAATCTATAATTGTTTCTTCATTTTTGAGAACTCAGCCTTGATATGAATTTATTACGCTGACCTCCTTTCCCATTCACCTCATTTTAAAATGCATAATGTCAATTTACGAAACCAAGAAGAATTAAATTCACTGAAAGAAAGAAGCAAGCAGGCCTTATATTAAAAAGAATTACTCCAGAAAGCTACCGTGTAAATTGAATACATCAGAATAAACTCTTCATATACCTGTTGACAGCTATTTTGCATATATTTTCCATTGAAAATCTGAAGTATAAAATACGAAATAATACGAATAAATGAAAAATCCTTCAAAGTAAGATTTGATTAAGGTTAGAAATGAAAATGTGTGAGACTGATTCTGAACAGTACTTAGATTATTCTGACACTGCAATTTCAGCTTTAATTATGAAATTATGTGATATTTTGTGTATTATGTTTTAAAACCCAAACTCTTGTATGGGAGGATTTCTGAGCTTTGAATATATTCTTCCTACAATACTAAGAGAGAGAGAGAGAGAGAGAGAGAGAGAGAGAGAGAGAGAGAGAGAAGGAACGTAGAGGGAGTTTGGTGGAAAAAGCCTGTCCTGCTACTGTACAGTAATTTCACTCTTTTTTGTTTGTAAATATAGGAATATTAAAAATTATTTCTGGATATAAATCCGCTGAGGTAATTCCTGCTCTCTTCTCTCTTCCTTCTTTCTATTAAAGAATTCTTACATATTAAATGGGTACACACACAAACACAGATAATATATATATAAATTTAATATATATATATATATATATATATATATATATATATATATATATATAAATCATATATATATATATATATATATATATATATATATATATATATATATATATATATATATATATATATATATATATATATATATATATATATATATATATATATATATATATATATATATATATATATATATATATATATATATATATATATATATATATATATATATATATATATATATATATATATATATATATATATATATATATATATATATATATATATATATATATATATTTATATATATATATATATATATATATATATATATATATATATATATATATATATATATATATATATATATATATATATGTGTGTGTGTGTGTGTGTGTGTGTGTGTGTGTGTGTGTGTGTGTGTGTGTTACATGGGTGTTCAGCTATTGAGTTTAATAATTAGTTAATTGGATTTATATTGCCTTGCTTTACCTAAGACCCACGTAATTCTGTCAATTAAGGCTAAAATTAACTCTAAAGGACAGATACTGCATAGTTCAGGTTGCCAGTTAACACTAGTTAACAAAGAATAGCGGTTTATTCATAATCACATGAATGAATTCAGCAAACTTACTAGAACACTAGTTTCAACAAAAGTAAAAATGAATGAAATGGATTATTTGCAGGCGCTAACAGCAGCTCAGCATATCAGTTCCTCTGAGGACAAACACCACAATGATACATAGACACGAATGCAACAGATTTATGTGCCTCTTAGACACTTTGTAAGGCATTTAGCTGCAAGGTCGAATTCAGGCTTCTTGGTACTGATGATGTAGATTCTTCTCCAAGAAGGAGGATTTTGTGCAGGCCCAAGGCGTACACAATTCTGGAAAAGACGCATCCCGGTAACAATCTTGCATTACAGAAACTCTCACTCGTCATCATTTAATCACAAGGGGGATGATTCTTAATAGATGACTTCATAAATGGGATATGTTTTACTAGGAATTCTTGGTCAGTGACTGTTTAAGAGAGGAAAATTTTAACAAGGAAAAATGAGAGTTTCAGTCGAAGGGAAAGAGAACTGTGAATAATTGTCAAATCTGACTTACTTCTGGGTTAGCTAATGTATTGATCAGTTGCATAAGATTCCTTGGTCCGTTGGAATAACAATATTCTCCCTCATTTTGAACAAAGGAGGAGATACAAAGGATTGCTTGGAAGACAGCAAGGACATGTCCGTGCTCTGTGGCAGCTGAGTGGAGAGTCTTTTGACGCGGGGCCAGCTTCTCGCTGTTTGCTTTAAAACTCCGCCTAGCCAGGCCCTGACCAGTAATGACAATAGTCTCGCCAGTATACAGGATAGAGAAAATTGGGTTTTAAGAACAGTATAACTAAGGTCTGGCCTAGCAAAACTGTATCCCTCTATGACTCTCTGAGCTAAAAGTCTCGCCCGTCGGCCAGGAGTTTATTTATTTTGAAAACAGCGCCCTGATTCCCTCATATTTCTTCGCATGTTAACAGCCTACATTGTCTGCCCTCTTATATTAATAAAGGTAAATTTTTATTATTCGGTTAAAAAGCAAGGAAAAGAGGTCGAACAGCGAATATTTAAATATTTATAATATATATATATATATATATATATATATATATATATATATATATATATATATATATATATATATATATATATATATATATATATATATATATATATATATATATATATATATATATATATATAGTATATATATATATATATATATATATATATATATATATATATATATATATATATATATATATATATATATATATATATATATATATATATATATATATATAAATATATATATATATATATATATATACTAAAAATGAATGATTTCATTACTTACCTCTATTTTGTATAAAATTTGACTACTGTTGATTCAGGAAATCGTAAAAGCAAGGAAAAAAGGGGGAATTTATTTGAGGTGAGGGCTCTACTCACGAAGTATTTGTAAGTAAACACATTAGGGTAATTTTAAAATTTCATGTATTTACATGAAATGAACTATCAGAAGATGAACTGGACTAATCAGGCAGGCAAGGCCTGAGAGTTTGATTATAACTGGGAAAACTTGAAGGTATATCTGTCAGTGTGACGATGCTGATACAAGGCACAGTCAAGAGAGATTTCCACGGCTAGCAAACCCTCTGTAAATGGAGGCTCATGAATTAAAAGCCAGTAAGGACAAGGTAAAATATGTAGAGGACAAGGTGAACACAGAGGGTGCCAAAGAGGCCTTGAACACACGATTTTATGTAATTATTTAAACACAGGCATTTATGTAACACTGCCCTAACAACGCAAGGTTGATATGGAAATACTGGTACTTAGAAATGGTAATAGGAAGTTTAGTACTGAAAATTAAAACAGTGGAAGAACCTTTGCAACAGATCACATTACCTTGTAGAAGAAGTGGCTTCAGTGAGGGTAATGGGATCTCTTGAATGGAGATGGGGGCATGCTCTGGCACTGGAACTAAGGCAGGGTCAGGAACTATTATTTGATTTGAAATTTGCTCGTCGTTCGGGATGGACAGAGCTTGGCACTGACAGGGATTGTGGGTCAAGTTTGAGATCTCCTGGATGGAGATCTATTTGGGCCCTGGCACTGGCACTGGGGCAGGGCCGCCGCCGGAATGGGATCTAGAATCGTTCTTGATGGAGTGGGCCACTGCACATTGTACTCAGGTGGCACTGGCAGTGGAATGAATGCAGGTGTTTGAGGTTCACTTGTGCCTAATGAATGATTTGGGGGATTTGGACCCCTGGATTTCTGTAACTTAGATGGGGACTGGAAGTCCTGTCCCAGGAGGATGTCATAACCTCCAGGAATATAGCTTGCTACTGCAAGGTTGCAGATTTTGAATCTATGAGGTCTTGTGATTCTCAGCTGAACAGTAAGGAATATCATTTTGAATTGGTTGATACCCTCAATTGTGATGGGTTTACATTGGTTAATGGTAGATCCATAGGGAACTTTGTTTTTCCTTATGAGGGGTATTTGTGCGTCAGAGTCATCATATGCCTTGACCTGGTGTGCAGGGTAGCTACCTCGAGAAGGTGCCATATATATGGGACCCTCGGCTGGAGGGTCTAAGGGCTTTGGATTTGTAACTGCTAAGGCAATGGCAGGAGTACTTGAATTATTATTGAGGCATTTTGCCCATGTGGGAGAGTGGCCATAAACTTTGCAAGCAGTGGAATAGCTCTGGCTGTAATCTCTTCGTGGCGCTGCCCCTGAGGAGGGTGCAGGCTTGTTAGTTGGTGGATTCCCAGGAGAGTGTTTGAAAGGAGCTGTGGGCCGTGCCTGGGACTTGTTTTGGCACTGCCCAGTGGAATGTCCGGTTTTCTTGCAGAACCCACATACAACGGTTTTCTGCAAGTGCCTATTCTTGGGTGAAGGGGTGACAGAGGTGAAAGAAGGAGGGCATATTTTACATCCAAATGAGCTTGCATGGTCGTGATGGGTGTTCCATGTGTTGATGAGGCGACAGCACACCGCTAGAGTCGTGGGTGCCTTTTTGCACACACGGGTTGCAAGGGCGGAAGGGGCATAACATAAAAAGTTTTCAAACTTGAACCGTTTGAGGGTGTCCTCGATGGTGGAGACTACCAAGGACTCTAGCCATTTGGAGAGGGCCATATCTGACTGATACACCCAGTCAGATCAGGTCTGTCCTGCTTCTTTTATCTGGTCTCTCCAGCATCATCTCCAGTGTTCTGGGGTGATCTAGTACACCTTTGTGATTGCCTGGCGCACTTCCAACCATTTCCCTTGATCTGCCTCAGGGTTGAAAGCAATTAGACCCTTTCCTCTGAGGAATTTTCCCAAGAGTAGGGAGACTTTGGCGGGAGCAAGTGGGTAGGTGCTAAAGACCCTTTCTGCCCGATCAAGCCAGACCTCAGGCTTGGCCTTGGTCCACTTGGGCATAAAGGTATGAGCCTGAGTGAGGTTGGATACGCCAGTGGCTGGAGAGGAGACGGCAGTGCCAACCTGGGCCATCTGGAGCTCATGAGCCCTATGCTTTTCCTCCCTTTCGAGCCTATCCTTTCTTTCTTGTTCTTCCTTCGCAAGGCTATCCAGCATATTTTGCTCTTCCTTCTTCTCCTTTCTTTCTTTTTCTTCCTTCGCATGTTTATCAAGCCTATCTTGCTATTCCTTTGCTGAGTTTATCTAGCATATCTTGCTCTTTTTTTCAAGTTTATCTAGCCTATCTTTTTCTTCAATCTTCACCTTTCTTTCGGCCTCTCTCTCCACCTTGGCATCGTCTATTCTCTCTTGGACCCACTCCCTCAGGGCTTGTCCTGACAGTTCCATGTCCTTTCCAGTGGACATATAGAACTTGAAGTCCTCATTTTGCTGGGTTCTGGATGTCGTAGACATGTTGAGATAACACTTATATGGGTGTGACCCTTTAGAAAATCAATATGTCTGAAAAGCCCCAAGTTTTTTTGTGATGAACTGGTTTCAGTATGTCTAAAAGACTCAGTTGTTTATGATGAAAAAATTTTAATATATCTGAATAAGACATAGTTTGTTCGTGATGAATGAATTTTTAATGTCTGAATAAGACCTAGTTTGTTTGTGATGAACGAATTTTTTTAATGTCTGAATAAGACTTAGTTTGTTTGTGATGAACGAATTTCAATGGGTCTGAATAAGACGTAGTGGTTCGTGATGAACGAATTTTAATATGCCTCAAAAGACGTAAATTGCATTGTGTTTCATCACGTACTTGGCCGGCTATTGTGTGAATGTTGGGGTTGTTTGGTTCGCATCGTAGGGCATGATTTGTTCGCAGGGAACTGATTTTTAAATTTTTGTCTTGTAGGACGTGGTTTCGGATTCACGCACGAACTTGGCTGGCTATCATGTGAATCTTAGGGTTTGGTTTGGGGAGTGTTTGCCAGTTCATTTAGGGGAGTCCTGATATGGGTTAGGTTCAGGAACTCAGTGAGCATCGTGGCACTCTTAGAATAATAACCACAACAATAAGAAAAAAAAAAAAAGGATGTAGCGTAAACCTTAAAAAAAAAATACTGCTTGGAGAGACACTGGGATACTGGCGCAGAGGGGGTAAGGTTTATGTACTGTTACAAATTGGTGGTTTAGAAACCAGCCATTTTAGAAGTACACTTCTATTTATTTTTATAGAAGTGGTAAGTTCATCGTCAACAGATGGATAAGTTAAAATTATATTATTTGCAAGTTACACTGATAAATGTGCGTATATTGCCAACCCTAATAAGAGCCTTTCCTCCAATCTAATACAGGTTCAAAACTTAATTCTACCATACACGGGCACTGTTTGCCTAAGTCACGTGCATGCAAATTTGCCTTTCCCTATTTTTAGCCTTCCTGGCATGTGCCCTGAAAAGGGTAGTAACCACTTGGGTGTGCGCAGTAACTGACAGCTCAAGGTCATCTGGTACGCACCTGGTAACAAAGGACAATGACCAGCGCGGGAATTTTTCCGAGACTAATCCCGCTTATGGTTTATTTAGAACCCAAAGATGAAATTTCTCTTAGGCTTACCTAAAAGTACCCTGGGAACGACATGAAGTCCATGTGGTCACAGAGGACTTCAAGCAAAACGAAAGATAAATGCAAATAATAAAAAGGTTCCTTGCGCTTATGAATGAAATAGCAGGTGGTTATTGAGTGGAAACGCTTTGAAATGAAACAGAATTTATCATGTATGGTGCAATATGGAGGAATGTTTACAAATGAAAATATGAAGCATGTTTATTTGCTCACGTGGTCTGAACAAATTTTGCCCTTTATGAGATTTTACTCTACAATGAGGAATTATGTGTTTGCCTAACAGAATCCTAACCCCTAGAGAGAGAGAGAGAGAGAGAGAGAGAGAGAGAGAGAGAGAGAGAGAGAGAGAGAGATTAAACTCTGAATTCCAGCGATATGAAATTAGCTGATTGACCCACGTTGGATCTAAAACAAGTGCCTAGCTATTTCAAGACGACAAATTGTCTGGATAAAACAAGGAGGAGGTACACGCACTGTTTCTATTTTTTTTAATGCTTTGTAATTCCCTAGATTGCCTATGTGAAAAAACATGCAAGCCTCATGCAGGGTCTATCAAAACTTGTGCAACAGATACTAACTCTCTCTTCTTGCTGAATGGATTGTATGCACGTGCCTAACGTTTCCCTATTGCTATTTTCAGTCACAGTGTCACTTCCTACCCTAACACAAAATAAAAATATATACCACTGTACACAATGTGTGGAACTCCTTGACTGTGTGCTTACGGATTTTTACGCTAAGTTTGTTTTTTCTCTCGCATCCAGTTTTTAGCTTAGCTAGTTGCTGATAACTGCAAGTTGCAAGGGGACAAGGATTCAATCTGCAACGTGGAGACTGCGAGATCTAAGGTGAAAAAGTCACCATTTTTACGATTTAACCTGGGGAAATGCTTATCATGAGCCAGTTATAGACTCTAAATGAATGATTTCGTTACTTACCTCTATTTTTTTTTTTATATAAAATATAACTGTTAATTCAGGAAATTATAAAAGCAAAGAAAAAAGGGGGAATTTATCTGAGCTGAGGGCTCTACTCACTAGTTATTTGTAAGTAAACATGTTAGGGTAATTTTTAAATGACTTGTATTTACATGAAATGAACTATCAGAAGATGAAATGGACTAATCAGGCAGGCAAGGCCTGAGAGGTTAATTAAAACTGGGAACACTTGAAGGCATATCAGTCGGTGTGATGATGCTGATACAAGGCACAGTCAAGAGAGATTTCCACGGCTAACAAACCTTCTGTAAATGGAGAGATTCAAGAATTAAAAGCCAGTAAGGACAAGGTAAAATATGTTTTAGACAAAGTGAGCACAGAGGGTGCCAAAGAAGCCTTGAACACAATTTTATGTAATTATTTAAACACAGGCATTTATGTAACACTGTCCTAACAAGGCAAGGTTGATATGGAAATACTGGCACTTAGAAATGGAAATAGGAAGTTTAGTATGAGAATTAAAACAGTGTGGCTAACTGGAAGAAGCTTTGCAACAGATCACCTTACCTTGTAGAACAGGTGGCTTCAGCGAGGGTAATGGCGGTGGAGGAGGGCTAAGAGCTTCACTGGTAAGAATACTAAAGGTCCCTACAAGATAGGACCACATGGTAGGGCATGGCTCTCTGAAGGGGGAGGGAATGGAAGGGGGGGGATGTGTGCATCCAGCAATGTCTCTCTCGTTGTTCCTTTGGTGAGGCCCTTTTATGACTTCAGCCAGGGATTAGGAGGTCACCCACAGGTAGATGGGTTGGTGTCATTTCCCTATGTGCAGGCATCATTTATGACTCAGGGTCCAAGTGTTCATGCCAGATATAATTTCTCTTAATCCATGAGAAGAGAAAGTTGAAAGGGATACACAGAGTGTGATTAGCAGATTAAGGGAGTGGGCAATATTCCTTTTGTCCTTCCTTGTCAGGCAGTTCCAAAATACACTGATGTATTTTCCAGGTTTAAATTAAGCACTTGGTGGCTGGGATGCTTGGGAACATACAGAAATATATATATATATATATATATATATATATATATATATATATATATATATATATATATATATATATATATATATATATATATATATATATATATATATATATATATATATATATATATATATATATATATATATATATATATATATATATATATGTATATATATATATATATATATATATATATATATATATATATATATATATATATATATATATATATATATATATATATATATATATATATATATATATATATATATATATATATATATATATATATATATATATATATATATATATATATATATATATATATATATATATATATATATATATATATATATATATATATATATATATATATATATATATATATATATATATATATATATATATATATATATATATATATATATATATATATATATATATATATATATATATATATATATATATATATAGATATATATATATATATATATATATATATATATATATATATATATATATATATATATATATATATATATATATATATATATATATATATATATATATATATGTATATATATATATATATATATATATATATATATATATATATATATATATATATATATATATATATATATATATATATATATATATATATATATATATAATATATATATATATATATATATATATATATATATATATATATATACATATAAATATATATATATATATATATATATATATATATATATATATATATATATATATATATATATATATATATATATACATATATATATATATATATATATATATATATATATATATATATATATATATATATATATATATATATATATATATATATATATATATATATATATATATATATATATATATATATATATATATATATATACATTGTGTGTGTATGTGTGTACATGTGTGTACATGAAGAACCAAAATACGAGTTCTGTTTTGCAAAGCTAAAGGAATATCTATCAAAAAGATGGATCCTAAGTTAACCAGGTAAATTCTCACTGGACGCACAGAGAAAAATATTTAAGCGAAAAATCCTCAGATTTTCCAACAGATGAAATTGCAAAAGAGATGATTGCTTCCTAACTACAATGTGAGAAAAAAACGCGTTGGTGAATAAAGCTGAACCTTAACGATGATTTTGGGGTTTTCTTGTATAGATAACATAGGTCAAACCTCAAAAATTTCATAAAACGAATTATTAAATTGGTTTTCTCGTGCATTTTCTGTAACAGACTTACCTCTTTGTGTAGTTTGAATTGGCGGTGTTGTCCTTATAAAACTTTCTATATATAAATCTCAGTGTTATGTGTATCAGGGTCTAGGGAAACAGAAAGGAAAATAAATCCACTGAATGATTCTAAGATAAAAAAATAAAAGACGAGAGGTGCAAACTACTCGAGGCCTGTGTGGAGAACCATCAGTTTTTGCATTTTTCTATTTTTATTCCCAGTTTTTAGATTCTAGTTTATTATTTCCATATTCCTCTTTATTTTTTTGTTTTTCATTCAATTGTGCTTTTCAGTCAGAAGTGTGAGAGAAGTATCATAGTATAGCTGTCCAGGTAGGAGAGGCAACAATAACCCAGCGAAAGTGAAGATTTAAGATGAACCTTTCACCGATTTTTTTGTAAAGGCGATTCGCTATCGTCTTTACACGGTGAACTAGGACATCTCATTCACCTGCCATTGGGTTGAGAGCAAGACCTAAGGAAGAGAGACGGGCATTCCACTACTGACCCAAAATCTACCTGCTCTGCGTATGACGTCATCCAGAGTTCAAGCTGGTCTCCCTCACTTATTAGTAACTACTGGAAGGGTAAGTCATAGTTGTTTGAAAAAGCGAAAAACAATAATATTTTTGTTTGTTATCTGCCTGAGCTTTAAGTTGCGATTTTTAAGTTATTCATGAACGAAAAACAAAGTATAATGTCTAATACTTGTGCGACGTTTTCCTGTAAGGCAAAATCAACAAAGAACGGCGGTGTTATGTTGCATAATTTTCCCAAGAAAGAGGGAAAAAAGTGGAAAAATATTTGCAAGAGGAAGGATCACATCAATGCTAATAATGCAAGGATATGCAGTTAACATTTTGCAGGAGATACATACAAGAGGAACCTCACGGATGAATAACTAAACGCACCAGCTGCAAAACTGAAGAAGACGTTGAAAGCTGTTGCATTACTAGCTCTACATTTGCCCCTATCAGCCGGTAAGGAAGTGTGCTCGTGTTTTGTTCATCATGTAAATATATATTTAAATTTTTGTAAAATAAATCTGACCTCACGTCAACATATGCTATGATGTATAGTTTGTCATTAGATCCCATTGGTATGTTCCTTATTGTTTAGTAATATTACATACGTATAAGGGACATTTGAAAAATTTCCTAATAAAATTCTCGGAATTACGTTTATCTCTCTCTCTCTCTCTCTCTCTCTCTCTCTCTCTCTCTCTCTCTCTCTCTCTCTCTCTCTCCTGCACACGCTATGCAGAAAAGAAAATTTATATATTAACACATGTATAATGTAAAAAAATAAATAAATAAATAAATAACATGGTGAACACACGTTTCAGATATATTTGTTTTTTAGAGTTAAATAAATATTGTCAGCACAGATTGTTGATTCCTGATATATCAGTTTAGCAAAAAAAAATTCAGTTGCTTTCGGTATTTTACTTTTGTAAAATTTTGTAAAAAAAATACTGGAAATGTTGCTCAAAAGAAAAAAATGAGGGATATGAGAGAAATTTATTAGTCTGCTTATCTTACGATTTTAAATAATCACACAATTTCTTGCATAAGAAGAATCTGAGTTCACCTTACACCTTAGGGGCATTATAAGTGATAACTACTTCATCACCGAAATGCCGCCTCGCTGGGAAACAACTAAAGTAAAGTAACTATGAACATTGAACCGTTAAAGAGGTATAGGTTGACATCGACTCTGTTGTATATATGCGTGTCGAATCCAGGTTTTTGTACTTAGAATCGAAATCAACCAACCTCCACCGTGATAGCTGAGTGGCAAGTTTGTAACAAGTTGCTATTTACACAGGAATTTTTTTTATATTCACAACCAGGCGGCAATTTGAATCCCACTAGTAACGAAGTACTTATAATTTATTATTCATCGTGGGTGTAAATTATTCCAGAGGTGCAGTGAGTTGGATATTAAACAAAATCTGTGGCTTAATATTTGTGAATATAAAAACTGTCCCAGTGTATGTGACAGAAATTCATAATTAGCCATTTGTTACAAACTGTAACAAGAACATGAGCTCACAGTTCGGAAATTCACACATTTGTACCTGGTAATGTGCCAAAGTTGTCATTTGTGCAAATTAAGGTAACAGTTCTTGCTAGAGTGAGGGTACTGACTGAACGAAACACTAAGAATCATTACTGTAATTTGTGAAAACACTGAGTAGAAGTTTGTTAGCGCTTGTAGAAGCGACTGGTGAGGAGACTGAAATGCAACAGACTTTGAAGGGATTACAAATTAGATACTGCAGTATGGTGGTAATAGTTTGATTGAATTATTGATTAGGGTTGTAAGGCGTGTCTGGATGAGGGAAAGATTCCAAAGGAATGTGTGAGAGAAGAATTGCTCTCTTTTATAAAGTTAAGGGTAACAGATGAGTGTAAAATTTATCAAGGGTTACCATTGTTCAGTATACCTGAGAAGGTGTGTGGCAGGGCTGTGATTGTTAAAGTAGGACAGAGAACAGTAGGAATGATAGAGGAGCAAAGTCGATTTAAACAAGGAAGAGGGCAAGCTTGTCTGGTTTTTGTTATCAAGTAGTTGTTATGTGAGAAATTATGGACCCAGGAAAGTTAATGATAGAAATGACAGACGGGCAATGTAGTGGATGTTGAGAGTGCATGGTTTAGAAGATAGAAATTTTTCTGATAAAAGTCACGACTCAATTTTCAACAAACGACTCTTTCACCTACGTTTACTGTCCTTGTCTGACTTCTCTTATCACTCCATCCATAAAAATACTGAACTGCGATGGATGAACAACACAATTCCTTATCAGACCTAAGTCATTCACTCTCTGGTCTCATAAGGTGTTGCGTTATTTTTCACTGCAGTTCAGTATTTTTATGAATGGGATGATGACAGAAGTCAGACAATGTAGGCGCAGAAGTTGTATGATAATTTCGACTGTAACAGTTTGAATGTGCTTGTAAGGGGAGAAAGCTCAGAGTACCAATGAACAAAAGTAAGGTTAAAAAGTGGGTAAGTGGAAACCAAGAAGATGCAGCAGTGAATGTTAATATGGATAACGGCAGAATGAAAAGGGTTGATTTGTATAAATATTTGGAAATATTGTAAATATAATCGGCGATGATAGGGTAAGTGAAGTGGAGAGTGACGTAGGTAAATCATTAAAGGGAGCAGGGTGTGTGCAGGGCAACTGGGAAGACTCAGATTGTGTAGGGAAGCCAGAGATGGAATGTATGAAGGAATTGTTGAACAAACCATTTTTCTGTAGGTGAAGTGCAAATGTTGAATGTTGACACTGTTCAGAGGAACTGCTTGTGTAATATATGCAGCATGTGGAGATAAAAGAAGTGCTAAAAGTTATGTAGGTGAAAGGGTGGATTAATGTCTTGAGAATGGACGAAATTAGGACGATTAAAAGAGTGTACTGTACAATTCGAAGTGTCAGGAGTTACCAGGAGAAGAAGACCCAGAAAAGGCCGACACATGGCATGGAAGGGGCATTTTAAAGGGAGTGTCTCTTGTCCAGGAAGCGCTATAATGATGAAATATAGAAGTTAAGGATGCTGTGCGGTTAGGGGTTTTGAATACCACGTTGCGGAGCCTTCGTTTTCTGGTGTTTTTCTGACAGCGATTCGTCCACGACTCAGCACTTAAAGGATGAGCGTACCAGGGGCCTTTGCGTTATATTTTCTCTGGTGCCACCCCGTTAGGAGAAGTGTCTAAAAGAAAAAAAAATCATAAACGTCATAAATGAAGAGAGAAACTCGCTTAGAAAAATAGATAATAGCTAGTTGCTGCTCGAGATAACATCGACATTCTATAAGACCCAATAAGTTAACAGGTGGCAACGTCCACAAGTGTTCCACTTACATAAACCAATCATTAGACTCTACAAAGTGGACACCTAAGGTTTTCGCTCAGTAATTTTTCAAATGTAAGGTAACGGTTTAGTTTTAGAGTTTTTTTTATTACTATTTTGTTTGTTGTCATTATAAACTCACCGTACAATGACAAGATCTCTCTGGTGCTACAGTCATTACTTTAACAGGATTTACCACTCCGGTGTCCAGGCAATTTTCTTCTAACGGTCTTCAGTGGCAGAATGAGTGACTGTACACGGCAGGCCATAATTCAACTTGTTTTCACTTAAGCGTCATCTCTCTCTCTCTCTCTCTCTCTCTCTCTCTCTCTCTCTCTCTCTCTCTCTCTCTCTCTCTCTTTCCCAAAATAACACAACACTGCTTTTCCAGGTTTAAATGTGCTGTTGAAATGAAACGCCTATTAGCAGAGACGAGGGATCAGAGTTATCTTCACACGAATGTCAAAATTAAATTAAAATAATTTCTGTCAAAATAGAAAAATGGACATATGAAAAAACTGCAAAAAATTAATTAAAAAGGTAAAACAAAAGTGTTTAAATATGAAGGAGATGCAATATAAAAAAAAAGGTTGCAAAATGCTAACTAAATTCTATGAAAGAAGATACTTCGTGTGGTCTGGTATTGTTCGTTCGTTTCAAATTTAGCCAGTCTTAGGGTGGCACAGGCTCCTGCTCTAGGACACCCCGTAATTGACAGCCACAAACCACGAAAGAGAAAAGAGCAGAGAGCAAGACAACATGGGTTAATTAAGATGAGTGTGACTGTGAAATGGACCTGATATCATTCAGCATTTATAGGGGCTGAAAGGAAGAAAAGGACAGACAGAATTGCAACTCCCCTAAACCAGGTGGTACCTATCAGTGAGGGAGAAAGCGTTATAGCAGCGAGTCCCAGTATGTAGAAGTGCATGGGAAGGAAGGGACAACATTTCTGTTAGAGTGAAGTATTGTATACACATCTCCATACAGAGTATTCCTTTTAAGGAGGGAAAAGGTAACAATACAGAAGTTTTAGTTTTAAGGAAGAGGAGAGAAGAGAAATTGGAGTGGTGCAAGCTTCAGAAAAAGCACTTCGCAAAAGATAATAATAATAATAATAATAATAATAATAATAATAATAATAATAATAATAATAATAGTAGTAGTAGTAGTAGTAGTAGTAGTAGTAGTAGTAGTAGTAGTAGTAGTAGTAGTAGTAGTAGTAGTAGTAGTAGTAGTAGTAGAGAAAGACAAGAACAAGGGAAACATAGCAAGTAACTACAGGCCTATCACCTGCCTATCACCTGTGGAAGTTACTAACAGGTATCATCAGTGAAACATTATGCAACTACCTAGAGGATACAAACACCATCCCCCACCAACAGAAAGGCTGCAGAAGGAAGTGTAGGGGCACAAAAGACCAACCCTGATAGACAAAATGGTAATGAAGAACAGTAAGAGAAAGAGAACCAACCAAAGCATGGCATGGATTGACTACAAGAAGGCCTTCGACATGATACTGCACACGTGGCTAATAGAATGTCTTAAAATATATGGGGCAGAGGAAAATATCATCAGCTTCCTAAAAAATACAATGTACAATTGGAATACAGTACTTGAAAGCTCTGGGGTAAGATTAGGAGAGGTTAATATCAGGAGAGGGATCTTTCAAGGCAACTCACTGTCCCCACTACTCTTCGTAGTAGCCATGATTCCCATGACAAAATTACTGCAGAAGATGGATGCTGGGTAAGAACTCATGAAAGGAAGTAACAGAATTAACCATCTGATGTTCATGGAAGACATCAAGCTGTATGGTAAGAGTATTAAGGAAATAGATACTCTAATCCAGGCTGTAAGGATTGTATCTGGGGACATGAGGATGGAGTTTGGAATAGAAAAATGCACCTTGGTCAACATGCAAAAAGGCAAAGTAAGAAGGACTGAAGGGATAAAGCTACCAGAAGGGAATAGCATCAAACAAATAGATGAGACAGGATACAAATAGCTGGGAATAAGAGAAGGAGAGGATAAAAAACACCAAGAAGTAAAGGACACAATCAGGAAAGAGTGTATGCAGAGACTGAAGGCGATACTCAATTCAAAACTCAACTCTGGAAACACGACGAAACCATAAACACACATGGTCAGTACCAGTAATCGGATACAGCGTGGGAGTAGTGAAGTGGACGAAGGCTGAACTGTGCAGCATAGACCAAAAAACTAAGAAACACCTGACAATACACAAAACACTGCACCCAAGAGCAAATACAGACAGACTATACATAGCACGAAAGGAAGTGGGGAGAGGGCTACTAAGCATAGAGCACTGCATCAACATCGAGAGCAGAGCACTGGGGTAATATTTGAAAACAAGTGAAAACGAGTGGCTAAGGACTGATAAAAGTAAAAAACAGACCCTGAAATATACAGAGACAAGAGGATGAAAAACAAAACAGAGGAATGGCACAGCAAACCAGTGCACGGACAATACAAGAGACAGACAAAAGAATTGGCCAGCGATGAAACATGGCAATGTCTACAGAGGGGAGAACTCAAGAAGGAATCAGGAGGAATGCTAACAGCAGCACAAGATCAGGCCTAAGAACCAGATATATTCAAAGAACAATAGATGGAAATAACGTCTCACCCATATGCAGGAAGTGCAATATGAAAGATGAGACCATAAACCACATAACAAGCGAATGGCTGGTGCTTGCACAGAACCAATACAAAAAGATGCTTGATTCAGTAGCAAAAGCCCTCCACTTGAGCCTGTGCAAGAAACACCAGGTAGACTGCAGTAATAAGTGGTACGGACACGAACCTGAGGGAGTGATAGAAAATGACCAGGCAAAGATCCTCTGGGATTAAGGTATCAGAAAAGATAGGGTGATACGTGCCAATAGACCAGATGTGGTGTTGATTGACAAAATCAAGAAGAAAGTATCATTCATTGATGTAGATGAGAAAGAAAGAGAGAAAAAAAAAACTGATAAGTACCGAGACCTGAAAATCGAAATAAGAAGTTTATGGGATATGCCAGTGGAAATTGTACCCATAATCATAGGAACACTAGGCACAATCCCAAGATCCCTGAAAAGGAATCTGGAAAAACTAGATGCCAAAGTAGGAGGCAGGATGCAACCCGGAACCCCACACTATAAAAACCACCCAGTCGAATAGGATGGCTGTGACAGACAAAAAAATAATAATAATAATAATAATAGCCAAATAAATATATGAAGATAATAAAAATTCAATAATAAAAAAAAATATATATATATATATATATATATATATATATATATATATATATATATATATATATATATATATAACTAAGAAATACATGAAACCAAATAAAACTCAAAATAATATAAAATGTATATATAAATATATACGATAAATATAAATCATTAACTATACATGAACCAAATAAAACTCAAAATAGCATAAAATGGAAAACTATAAGATAAAAAAATAAATATCATTAATTTGTTGACTAAATACATGAAGGAGGATAACTATTAGCTCATATGACAAATGAAGATAAGGAGATTCATTGACAGCAGTGCTAACGGACGACAGCCAGGAGGGAATGGAACATCAAATTTAGACCAAAGGCCAAGCGCTGGGACCTATGAGCTTATTCGGCTCTGAAAAGGTAATTGAGAGTAAAAAGGTTTTAAAGGTGTAACAGGCGAAAAACCTCACAGATGCACTGTGAAACAATCGTTTGTTGGTGGCTCTGTAAAGTTTCGCCTCGGAAGAGACAATTCTGGACAGTGTGGGAGGTAATGCTCTAAGGGCTAATCCACTATCTGTTCACAGTAATTGCATGCCCTATTTTCAATGTTAATTTGTTGCCAGGTGCACAGGTATCCTAGCCATAAACAGTAGATGTTAATTACCAGTTTCTTAAAGATGCCCTTGGAAACAGATTATTGTTGTAATTTTATAGACCTGGAATCCTGGGAGAGTGCTTGCTGAACTTTGTTGCATGCTTGAGTCTGACAGCTCCTGAAAATATCTTGTTTTATTTGCATGAGGGAAGGATTTAGGGTGCCACTGATCATATCACATTTCAGGGTGCTTTTTGCAAGTTGATTTGCCTCTTTAATTCCTGCAATTCCTACATGACTGGGAAAGCAGTTTAGTGTAATTTGCCTTCCACTGTTCTGATGAGCAAAGACAGCAGCTTGTATGTTGGTTTTTACGAACATTTTCAGTGTGTACTGGGTTTCTTCGGATTTTTCAAACCTTCTTTGGCTCGACAGGATATCAATTTCTGTCAAAACTAAAAGTATAAAAAAGATATATAAAAAACAAAATTTTAAAACACACTTTTATTAACATGCAATAAAAAGTGAAAAATAAATCTTTTGAGACACACCAGGATTTTCCTACGATTAACCATGTCTACAAAAATAAAAGCGAATATGCCAAATATGGAAGGAAATGCATTAAGAATTAAAAAGAAATATATTTCTTTTCTTGTAGTGCTTCTTTCCATGTTGGCGCCCACGCTTTTATTTTTGTAGACATGATTAATTGTAAGAAAATCCTGGTGTGTCTTAAAACAGTTATTTTTCACTTTTTAGTGCATTTTAATAAAAGCGTGTTTTAAAATTTTTTAAATATTTTTCATGTCTGTTTTTTTTTATTATTTACACATATAAATTATTTCATGCTGGGCTAATGTGAAATGTTTCTTTGTTTGACAGATGCATCATGGATAAACAATGCACCAGGTGTTCAAAAGCATGGGCAATGGTTTGGGTGACTGTTTAGGCATTTGTCTTAATTTGATTCATGACTAAGGGGCTTTTGTATTAATATGGAACATTAAGTGTCAGTGTGTGGGAAAGAGAATTTGGTTTCTTTTTTGTTATCACTTATGTTCTATTGACGTTCTATTAACACATTTTCATCTCAGGTTCAATTCAAACACACTCGTTTAGATGTAGGACTGTATTAGAATTCATCAGAGAGAGAGAGAGAGAGAGAGAGACCTTACCTTACCTTACAGACCTTACAGTTCGTTCGGGTTGCCCCAGGTCCCTCAGTGTGAGGCACCTTTGATGTCTACCAGAGAATTGCTAATGCATCTTCCGGTATATTTTGCATCTTCCAGTCTTGATGGTCTGGGATGCATCTTAGATATTTGTCGAGCTTATTCTTAAACACATCTACGCTCACTCCTGTTATGTTCCTCAGATGAGCTGGTAGTGCATTGAATAGACGTTGCATTATCGATGCTGGTGCATGGTGGATTAATGTCCTGGGTGCTTTCCTTAGTGTTCCTGGTATAGTTTTGGCACTATTAATCTACCTCTGCTTGCTTTTTTGATATTTTTAGCTCCATGATGTTTTCGGTAATTCCTTCTATCTGTTTCCATGCTTGGATTACCATGAAGCATTCTTTTCTCCTTTCAAGACTATATAAATTTAAGAATTGTAGTCTTTCCCAGTAGTCAAGGTCCTTAACTTCTTCTATTCTAGCTGTAAATGACCTTTGTACACTCTATTTGTGCAATATCCTTTTGGTAGTGTGGGTATCATATTATATTGCAATATTCAAGTGACTATGTACTTACATTTTATAAAGCATAATCATGTGTTCAGCTTTTCTTGTTTTGAAGTGCTGGAACAACATTCCCATTTTTGCTTTGCATTTTGCCAATAGAATTGCTATTTAATCATTGCATAACATATTCCTATTCAACATCACACCAAGGTCTTTAACTGCTTCCTTGTTTGTGATTGTTTCATTATTAGGTCCTTTATATGCATATAGCATTCCTACTTTATCACCACAGTTCATTGATTCAAATTTATCAGAGTTAAATACCATCCTATTTATCTCTGCCCATTTATATATTTTGTTTAGGTCTCTTTGTAGCGAGTTCCTATCTTCATCACAAACAATTTCTCTACTTATTCTTGTGTCATCTGCGAAACTTCTTACTACTGAGTCCTTAACACTACTGTCTATGTCTGCAATCATAATCACAAACAGCAATGCAGCTAACACTGTACCTTGTGGTACACCAGATATTACTGTAGCTTCATCCGATTTTTCATCGTTTGCAATCACTATCTATTTTCTGTTTTGCAAAAATTCTTTTATCCATCTTCCTACTTTGTCAACAATGTTATGCCTTCTCATTTTTTTCGCTAATATATTATGATCTACCTTGTCAAAAGCCTTTGCAAAGTCTAGGTAAACCACATCTGTATCTTTTTTCATTTATCATATCTTTATATATGCTTTCATGGTGGACTAACAGTTGGGTTTGTGTACTTTTTCCAGGTACAAAACCATGTTGTCCTATATTGAACAATCTATTTTTCATTAAATGTTTCATTATATTTTTTTCATTACCCTTTCATAAACTTTCATAATATGAGATGTCAGATTCACAGGCCTATAATTACTTGCCTCTAGTCTTGAACCACTTTTGAAAGTAGGAGTAATATATGCTAATTTATGCTCATCATAAATCTTGCCTGTATCTATACTTTGCCTTAATAATATTGTAGTGGCTTTGCGATTGAATGAACCACTTTCTTTAACAATATGGCAGGTACGCCATCTGTTCCTGCTGCTGATCCATTTTTAATTTCATTAATAGCCTGCACAATATCGGCTTCTGTAATATCTATATCTGATAAGTATTCAATATTTTCATCTCTTATTTCTGTATCATTATCTTTATTGTCAATTCTAGGTGTAAATTCACTCTTATATCTTTCTGCTAATATGTTACATATTTCCTTTTTTCATTCGTTAATCGCCCTTCAGTTCTTAGAGGGCCTATTTCTACTCTTATTTTATTCATCTTTTTGCATATGAATAAAAATGTTAGGGTTTTGCTTGATATTTTGTAGGTCTTTTCTTCTAGGTTCCATTTTTCATTTTCTTTTGATTGTATAATCTTCTGTTCTGCATTTTCTATCTTACTTTTAGTTCCATCACTTTCCATGCATTTTTTTCTTTTGCAAGACCTTTTTCCAGTTTCTAATTTTCTGGAACAAGATCCTTCTGTCTCTTGGAATTCGTGACTGATGTTTACTTTTTTTTCTTCGGTATATATTTTTCCACTATTTCCTCTAATATTTTATATAATATATCAGTATTTACCTGTATATTATCACTTACAAATATGTTTTCCCATTCTTTGTTTAATTCTTCATTTATTTTTGACCGATTTATATTCTTACTATAGAAATTGTATTTTCCATATCATTCCCATTTTTTCGTCTCTTGCTTTTCTCTGTTTTCATGTGTTTTGGAACCGACTGTTAGTTCTATGACATTATGGTCCGAAGTACTCGTTATATACTATTATTTCTTTAACATAGTTCACCTCATTCACAAATACTAGGTCTAAAATATTATCCTTTCTTGTTGGCAGGTGATTTATTTGCTGAATGTTATGTTCTAGTAGCATATCTAATAGCTTTTAAAATTGCCTCTTATCTTCTGCGCTACTATTGCTCTCTTTTTTATATGTAAAAATACAACCACAGTCTCCTATTCGTTCTTTCCATTCTACAAAAGAAAAGTTAAAGTCTCCGGATAGAGTATAGTCCAGTCCTTGTGATTTCTACATATTTCATCCAATTTGTCAATTATTATGTCAAACTCTTTAGTATTAGGGGTCTGTATATTACAATGTTCACTAATTTTTCAGATTCAAATTCTACCGCTATTAATTCACATTCTGTGTTACTATATTTCTCACAGATTTTTCCTTGATTGGCATCTCTCCCATATATCGCGGTTCCCTTGATTTCTATTTTTCTATCTGATCTATAAGTTTGGAAACCTTTTATCTGGTTATCATTACCAGTCTCTTGGGAATACCAGGTTTCACTTATATTCAATATTTCTATTTTTTTCATTTTGGGTTAGTTCTTCTAAGAACTCTATCTTTCTTTTTGAGTTACTCGAAACTAAACCCTGCGTGTTCATCACTATGATGGTTTGCATATTATCTCCATTATCTAATATGGCTAATAATAAGGATTTTCCCATGACTCTTTCCTGTTCTGATATGTTGATCTTTTTTTCATTTCCAGAAATTCGTACATTAAAAAATCCAACTTTTCCATTATATTTTATCTTCCAGCTTCATAATTATTCATTTTGTGCATAAACCTACATTTATCTCCATATCTGCACCATCCCCTAGCATCATAGATACATTGCTTGTTCCTTGTGCTATATCTAGGTGCTGATGCCTCATATCGTGGTGCTGACATTTCGTAATGTGTTGTTGGTTTGCTTTTTGCCTTCATCACATGATCTTTGTTCCTTTCTTTATTTGTTTCATTTTTACCTTGATTTTTTATATGTATTTGATTTTGATTTTGGTTTTTCATGGCTACAGGATGCATGTACCTACATTTCTTATTAAACCTACATCCATTTCCTTCTTTCCAGTTTCTACATATTTTTGGATGTAGATCGCTGCATTCCTCTTCAATAACCATCTAGATATGCACATTTGCCATAGATCTCATAATTGTGACATATCTTGGGATGTTTGTAATAACATCTTTCACCAAACCTGCAATTCCCTCTTTTCAAAAGGGTGCATACTGTGTCTTTCATTTCTTTCTTTTTTTTCTTGTTCTTTCCCATCAGTATGAAGATCTGGGTACAACCTCTTTGGGTTTTTATTTTGATTTATCATGTCATAATTTATTTCTTCATATGTATGTTGCTGTATTGCCTCATATGTAGAATCTATGAGTTTCTCTGCATCCATACTTTTATCCTGTTCTTTGCTTTCATTACTCTTTTCTCTCTCTTCAGTCTTATTTTCTTCTTTTCCATTTTCCTCTTCTTCCTCTTCTTCATCTTCTTCATCCTCCACAATCTGTACATTAAGTCTTGATTTAATAACCTTGTCTATCCATACTAGACATGTTGAGCAAAATATTTTTGTGTCCTTATTTTTATTTTGCACTACTTCAGCACATGAAGGATGTGTAGGCACATGGCAAGCATAGCATTTCCTAATCAGGTTTTGTGGATTTATAATGCTATACCAGACTCTACATAGTTTGTATGCTTTAGGCATCCGTTTGCCTATTACATCAATCAATATATTCACTAATTTCACCATACTTATTTTCTTTGATGGTATGTGTTGATTTTTGTAGATTTTCTTTATAAGTCTTTTGATAACTTGAACTTTCATTATTTTCATTATATTTTCTACAGATTTGCTCCAGTTTGAAGGATCGTATCCTTTCAATATGTCTGTGAATGCTTTCACATCTTTTGGTCGACGTTGCTATTCATCTCCACGATCAGCAAACCGAGTTCCCTGCCTGCCAAGTCATCATACTGAATATCACCTATGCAAGCAAGGTTTCTCCACCGTTTGCCACTGTTGGTCGACTCCTCCATGATTTTCAGATTTTAATAATTCACTCAAAAAAACAACTTATTAGACGGTTTATCACTCTAATCTGATGTTAAGCTAATCACCGATAGTTCATGAACACTTTTAGCTATATTTCATTTGCTAATTGTATGTTAGACGCGTAATATCAGGTAGATTATTCAGACTAAGAATGACTACGTCTCACCGAGAGAATGTCACATCACAGAGAGAGAGAGAGAGAGAGAGAGAGAGAGAGAGAGAGAGAGGGAGAGAGAAGCTGATCTCTGGTCAAGACTGCCAGCTTCTACAGGTAGGTGAAATAATTGAAACCTTTAGGGTGTAACAAATTTTTGGGGGCAGTGGTAAAAAAAAAAATAAATAGATACTTCCAGGTTTGAATCTGCGCCAAAGAGAGGGCATGAATGGTGATCGGCATTTAGAGAGATAGGTGTGCAGTAAGGATACAAGTAGATTATAGGCATTGTCTGTAGGTATGTGGTCCAGTTGGTACGCCGTCAGTTAGAACGAAAGTTCATTGTGTTGGTACTTTCTTGTCGCGAAGGCAACAGAGCAGGGTGTCTGAGGACGGCAATTCAGTCTTTCTTGACGAGTACATTTGTTAAGGGAGGATGTTGTCTATGTTGAGTATTTTTCTGCGGTTTGCATCATAGGTTTATACTTTTGGGAATTAGGTGAAGTGCAGTTATTATCATTTAGAGTCAGCGATTGTTAGGATTCGATAGAAGGGGAAATGTAAGTTTTTTATTATATCCATTATACTTTCTTTTAATTTTTATTTTCTCTTCTCTCTTTCTGTAATTTTTGTTTTTCTCCCTTACTGAATTATTTTTAGAGTTGAAACATTTTTTTTGTGGGATGTGTGACATGGGTTACACTGTGTGGGAAGGAGACAAGGCATAAATGATGATTATATTCAGGGTTCCCCTCTTTGCATAGCAATTCGGCCTTGTCTCATTGCTCGCTCAACAGTTTGTTTGCGCCGAGACAACAAGCAGTGCTTCTGAGATTCTTATTCTTCTTTCTGCTTTTTTCTTTGGGGGATGACCTTGAAATTTTTATGTGACGTACCGCTCAGCTGTTGGCCGCGGGGCGTAAGAAGGGATTTGCTCCCATGGAGTTTGTTAGTAATTGTGGGTTGGGGGATATTAATATATTTTTTGCTTGTTTGTGGGTTTGGGCGTTTTGTGCAAAGTTTTTATATTGTGTGCATTTGCAGTTGGGGTGTATTTTTACAGGGCTATGGTTCAGGAATTTATTATTCACTGTATATGAGATCAGGCAAAATTTTGCCGAAGGTTCATTAAAGGTCTGTTTTTGCTAGTAAGGGACAAAGTAAAGCCACAAAAACTTTGGGTGATGAGCCAGAAGATAAGAGGACTTTGGTTCATAGGGTAATAACTTTCGCTTTGCCAATTCAGCCTTTCTTGGGCTTGGTGAATGGCATTTTGTGACAGCCGGTCAAGAATTTTACTGACAGTGTTCAAAATCATATAAATATGAAGAAAATCACAAATGAGACAGAGGTGTTTAATGAGGCTCAATGTTTTCTTGCTCTAGACGTGCGAGATATTGGAAAACATTGTTGAAGCTGTGCATTTAAGAAATGCTGGTCTTGGGATGACCTGAAAGTTTTTCTATGAACTTCATATGGGGTATATGAGTGTGGTGATTTAGTTTAGGATATGAAAGCATTCTATAGGGTCAGGAAGGGACAGAATTCTATGGTGGAGTATAGCTCGTAATTATTTGGTGCAGCTTCGGACTTAGTGGAGAAATTGAAAGGTTCGAGCTGGGTATCTGGAAATTTTATATCGTTAGAGAACTTTCAGAAGATGTTGCATTTTTCCTGGCTCCTGAATGACATCCCAGACGCAGTGGTGAGTACTTTTGATGTCAGGTAGCGCCTACGTGTGATGAAACACATTTTTCAATGGGATGCTGAAAATCATGATGGCTGGTCATTGGGACTTTTCACAGGGAGGTTCAGATTTTGCTTCTAGTGGTTTTTGTGCTAAAGTGGAGAGTTATAGGAAATCTATGAATCAGACTCCATAGTTTTGTTGTTTTAATTGCAATATGCTGGGGGATACAAAGAAGTTTTGCCAAGTTGAATACTATGCAGGATGTAAGAATGCAGAGCATTCTTGGTGGTTTTGTCCATCACTCAATAGAAATTATGTTAGGCCAGTACCTCAGAATTTTAGCAGTAGCTATAGGAAAGCTCCTTAAGAGGGATATCCAAGGACGTCTAGAAATAGACAGAGTTTTTGCAGGGCAGAACAGCCAAAGATAAAGAATGGGAGATATAGGGGAACCGAAGCATGTGGTGAAAGGGGCCGTAACTGGGTCTAGCATTTTGATTTTTTTAGTTATTGGGGCAGCAGTGACTTTAGTGGACTATGCTTTTTATCAATTGATGTTTTCTCAGTTTCAGTTGAGGCTTTAAGAGGAGAAAGTGTGTGATATCCAAGCTATAGACTGGACGTTGTAGGAGAGGTGGATATCTATTTTTCACTTTGGAACCAGTTAATAAGGGAACCAGTTTTGAGGTGAGAGGTGTTAACTTGGGTAATAAGGTTTTATTGAGGCATCTAGCATGTATTAGGATCAGTATTTCTATATACCCTAGTAAAAGAGGTATAACAATTGGTGAAACTGGGGGTTTTATCCTGTATGTGGGTGTTGAAGAAATTGAGGGGAATATATCTATAAGGGGAAATAAGGAGGAAATTGCGGGAGATAATCGATTGCAGGGAAATAGTGACCCTAATGGTGAGGGCGAGAGAATATATAAAGGTGTCTTGTTGGTGGATATTATATTAGAACCAGGTATGGTTGGTCTCATGAAAGTGAAGGTGAGTAGTGGAAGGTAGTGAGAAACTTAAAGGTGTGGTAAGTACAGTTTCAGTAAATAAGGTATCAAATAAAGGAGTTACATGGGTGGAATTGTTGAACTTCAATAATTCAGTTAGGAGATGTCAGAGGAACACATATGTTGTAGATCTAGAAAAATGGAGTGATGAAATGGAATCAGTGGCATTCATAGGGGAGGAAAATGGGTTTACAGAGGCCGAAATGGAGGTTAGAAGGGAGATTTTTAGGAGTCATTTGGGTAAGGCAGACTATAAAGAATACGCAGAGGGGTTAGGTGAGGTGTTAGCTGAACATTCACATGCTATTGCTCTGAAAGGCGATAAATTGGGGCTAACAGATGTGTTAGAGCATAAAGTGCTTTTGGAGGGTGGGACACGGCCGATTTATGTCCCATCATATAGGATACCTTTCATGGTTAAGAAGCAGGTTGAGCAAGAGGTTAATAAGTGGGAGGAGGAAGGTATAATTAGGCCTAGCTCATCACCATTTAATCTCCCATTGTTGGCGGTACTTTAGAAGGATGAATCAATCTGTGTATGTGTGGATTTTACAAAATTGAATGAGAAGACCATTCCAGATAGGTATCCTGTGATATGTTTGCCAGATTTGTTTGTGGATATTGGGATAGAATATTTATTCATCAACTGATCTCATGCAAGTGTTTGCAAGTACCATTGAGTAGGAGAGTAGGAAGGTAACTGCTAACAGTTTTTCAATGCTGAAGGGACATTATACCCAATTTACAACCAAATGCCTTTTAGTTTGTCAGTTAAGGCCTTCGGATAGTGAATGACCAGTCTTGATGGGATGTTGGGGGAAAAATGTGTTTTGTTATGGATGACATTTGTTGCCTCTTCCCAGATATCCTGCGAAACACTTACAATTAGAAGTCTTAAGGAGGCTTAGAATGGCAGATCTAAAGGTTAAACTTAGTTGGGTGTGATTTCTTGAAGATACAGATGGTATATTTCATCTTTGCCATGTCATTTCGAATCTAAATGTCTGTTCAAGTAAATGAAAGGATGGTCAGATCGAAATAGATTTGATAACCTTTGTTTTGAACAGGCCAGCTCAATTCATGGGAATGGTGGGGTTTTAACGCTTAGGTTATAAAGGTTTTCTTATGTTGAAAACCTTTGATGCCCGTCCTTAAGGGATGATGTTGTTTTCAAGGGGTGAGGCTCAGATGTTTTTAGGCCTTTCAAGACAAAAAGTGGAAAAGGCTTTGATGAGTCCTCCAGTTCTGGAAGTTCTTCATTTTTTTTATCTTTTGTTTTTACTTCCAGAAGACTTGAGGATAAATTTAATGTGGAAGTTTAATTTTTTGCATCCAATGCCTTCTTATAGCAGAAGAGTTCAAGATGATTTTGAGGGAGTAATGAAAATTTGAATGAATTAATTTGGAAAAAGAGGTGTTCAATTTTAAAGACGTCACTAATTTAATATGGTGAAGAAGTTAAACGGATATAAGCCATTTATTTTAATAGTTTGGGCTGACATCTTTTTTACGTGGCTAGGTAATTTTGACAATTAGGGATTTTGATGCTTAGCTAATGTACAAAGGGTAAAGATACAGTTGGTGGTGGATGCTCTTAGTAGGCATTTTGTGGACACGGAGGGTGAGCATGTGTGTACTGTAACTGGTGAGTGCATGGATTGGGATATTAGTGTGGTGGAGAAGAAACAGGATAAAGGTGAGGTTTTAGCGGACACGAAGGCATTCCTTAGAGGGGAATTAGTAAGAAAGGGTTATAGATTACCTTATTCAGGTCTATAGTTAAAAATAATTTGTTGGTGAGGAGAATTAAATATAAGTTGAGGAGTAGTGAGGATACAAAGGGCGACACAGATTGTCGGATTAAAAGATCAATTCCAGTGGTTTTAAAATCATAGTGCATTGTAAATTTGGTAGTTCACATTTAGGGATTTAGAAGATGTATCAGTTTTCCTGGAAGAATATGTTTTCTTCAGTGGAGACATTTGTGAAGGGACACTCAATGTCATGGTGGTTCTCATGCAAAAATCTACAGCATATACTGAAACGGTTGCAGGATTATTACACTGCACCAATTCGTCTACATCATTGGTGCTGGAGGGGTTGCAGTTATTTGACAGAAAATGCAGGATAGTTTCCAATATTTTCATGGTCCTAAGCAGAAGAATTTATAATTCATCAGTGAACATCTTCCTTCAACACGTGCATCATTGTCATGGAGTGGTGGAGTTGCCGGGCGTGGTGGAGATAACTACTTCGCTGACATTCATAAAAGAGGAAGGAATTGGTAATATTTCTGGCCTTGTTGCTAATAATTATATTGATAATGTATCTCGCCATTTTCTTGAAATGAATTTGAAAGATGGTTTGGGAGAAGCACAGGTGCCAGGTGCAAATGTCAGAGACACATGTAGACCACCTGAAATAAACTGGAAGGATATGCCTGGTTTGTGTCGAGGTCGACACACTTGTGACAGTCGTCCCTGAGCTGTGTGTTGGAACGTGATTACGTGAGGGCAGTGCATGGGAGGTCAGCCACCTGGGCAGGAAGTGACAGCTGCACAGGGTGTTTTTGCATTCACCACTGCCCAGGAGCTGTTGGAGTTCATGCAAATTCAGATTGTCAACCTTGTCGAGGACACGGCTGGAATACAGCCCACGTGTACAGTCGGAAGTAGGGTGTGGATGAATTTTCAGTGGTGAAGCCCTGGGTCCGAGGTTAAAGAATCCGGATTTTCAGGAGGAACTCTCTTAGTGATGTATGTTCGTTTGTTCTGGCTGGGAGCCGATAAGGGGCAAGTACGTTGGATCTTGAATGAAAGATGGGACATTACTGTTGCTGAGCTGGTTGTGAAAACAATTGAAAATCCAAGCTCCCAATGACCTGTTGAAAAGGTAAACTTAAACAATTGTTGACATTCAGTGGCTTGCTGTGTATTTTATTTTATGTCTGTGGTTTTTCTTTATATTTACGCATTTTCTCTGTTGAATTTTGTAATGTTCTGGGAAATATTGGGGCCCTTTATTTCATGTGGCAGGGCCGGGCATGGAAATGTTTCTTTGTTTGACAGCTGTATCATGGATAAACCACGCACAGGTGTGAAAAAGCATGGAAAATGGTTTAGGTAACTCTTTAGACATTTGTCTTAATTTGAGTTATGACTAATGGGCTTTCTTGTAGTGTATGGAACATTTAGTGTCAGTGTGGACCCCTGGAATTGGGAATTTGTGTCTCTTTGTCCTATCACTTATGTTTTAGATAGGTTGGAGGTGGGCAAGATTTAATTTTTGATTGATTAGCTTATTTTCATTTAACCAGTAGGGAGTATTTTTTTAAATCAGGTTTAATTGTGATGAGTTTTTCATCTAGGATTGTATTAAAGCTCATCTGATCCCTTGAGATGAGGAGAGTTAGAGAGAGCCAGTCATCAAATGCCTTGACTATCTGATGGGTGGGGTAACTGCCTACAAAAACACTATGGGACCCAGGAGGGGCCAAGGACAAAAAATTTGTATATATCCATATAATATATAGTATTATACTCATTATTTTAGGCATTTCACCCATTTGGCAGAGTATATAAAATGGCAAACAATGCAATAATTATGCTATAAATATTTTTGGCACTGTTCCATGGGATATATAGTAGGATTTGCCGGGTGAGCCTCTTCAAAACAGCTCTATATCATGGAGCCCAACTATATATAGGGGGCTATATGAGGAAGGAGGGCGGATACAACATATAATATATGGAGATCTTCCTGAGGGTGATATGGTATACGTGCATGTTAGTGCAGCATTCATATATCAATATGGAAGGGGCAAATCCTCTATATATGGCGGCGGGGGCATATATATATGGAAGTTTTATATTGATATATATAGATATATAAATATATAGTGGCATATATATATATATATCTATATAGCCATATATATAGGCTAGGATCCTTTCCAAATGGTATAGCCCATTGGTCCAAGTTTGACCCCTCCTTCACCTGTCCTCTCATAGCCACCTCCAGGGTTGGGGTGATTATATATATGTATATATAGTATGGCTATATACGGCTTATATTTCCCCTGGTCCTATATGAAGGGCGTATGTATATGCAATATGACTGTTTATCAGGAATTTATTTAGTACATAGGGATTTTTGGGAAACAGGATTAAGGATTCTCCTGCTCTGTCGAGCCACACCTCAGGTTCGGCCTATTTTTCCATATATGGGCATGAATAATTTGGGCCTGGTTGAATAATAAGTTCGTCGTTTTTGTATTATGGGCTCGACAGTGTGGTATATTTGCCACGTCCACTCTGTCAAGCAGTTTTGTCAATGCTGGTAAATGCTGTTTTATATTTTTTCCTCCTTATTAGATAATTTTCTCTTTCTCCTGGGCTAATCTTTATATATATCCTGTCTATATATATATATCTCCTATATATTTCTATATATATCCTTTCTTTATCTTTATATATGCCTATATTTCTCTTGTGTATCTATAAGAAATCTTTCTCCTTCTCTTGATGAATTCTACGCTCTCTCCACTTTCCTGGGGAAAGAAACTTTCTTTCTCCAAGACCTTTGGACTTTCCGTTCACCTCTCTCTGGCTGAAGAAATATAAAAATAAGTTTACAAAGAAATCTCATATAAGTGGACATGATAGGGATTACAAGGGAAAATTTTGTTACCTGGAATCCAACATCTTGAAATAATAAAATTAGAACTGAACCTAGCTAGAGAATTAAATATTTAAGAGGTTTTACAAAAGACTTAATTCAACCAAGAATTTGAAACAACTCAGATGTTCCAATTGAATGAGAATTGAATGCCTTTTATAAAAGACAATTGATCAGTAATTCTCTTTTACTTTGTTAAAATAAAAATGTTTGCAAATAAGATGTTATTTTAAACAAATGAATTTAATAGGAAATATATATAAAGTAACTGGATTTTAATTACGCTCAGTGATTTTATCTTTTTTTAGCGTTCTTGAACATTTTCTGATACTGGTCCATGATAATCATGCCAGGACTTGGTTGAAATTACAGCTGAAATAAGCTGTATATAAGCTGTTTCAAAAGATTTCTTGATTTTGGTTTTCCATCTGGCAAGCAAACTTTCACTCAATTTTAAGACGTAGATTTAAAATGAATGAATATAGCATTGGATGTTTGCCCAGTTTTGACATAAATATCCTTATATTTGTTCTTTTAATCTCCTTTCCCTACATCTAAGTCTTTGTTAGACTGGCGAAACCATTCGAACAATATTGAGAATGGTGCCTTGGATTATCCTGAGTCTTTGACAGTTTTATATTATGTTGTTGTTTTCTGGACAAGGGTGGGTTTTTCATTAACATTCCTTTTACATATTATTATAGAAAAAAACTTCCAGGTTCCATGACTTTGACTTTAACAATGATTTTGTTTTCAAAACCATAAAATAAAAAGGCCAAGGATGTTCTTCAGGGTTTCTTTCTCCATGTTACTTTCTGCTATTAAACTTTTTGTACCGATTTATTTCAACAAATATCTAGTATCTAAAGGATAACATAAACCTGTCCTATTTTTCTTATGTATTCAATTTATAGTCAAACCAAAATGTGGGACTGACAATGCGCAAAGCTTTAAAACAGAGTCAAAAATTAATAGATTTGACATTAAAGGTGATGACCTAATAAAAATGGCCATAAGTTGTTGGTTGGTTTCCTATTTTACTGAATTAGCATTGAAATGGTTCTCTATGTATAAAAAACGCCTAAGAAAGGGTCAAAATTGTCTTTTTATAACTCTAAGGTGTAAATCTTTAATGGATGCTACCTGGTTATTCAAATTAGAGAGTAAAAATTTACTGCTTTACAATCACTTTACCAGTAGGCAAAAGATCTTAAAATATCGTCAACATATCTATAAATTTACAGTAACTATAAATGACATTAGATAAATATCGTTTTTCTATAATCCATATAATCCAGCCCAGTGTCTTGGGGATAAAGGTACATGCCCATTGCCATGACTAAATATTGGTTTAAAATTCACCATTGAATATAAACTTACAATCAAAATTTACAACTTAACTGAAATTTATAACTTTATTATGGTTTAGTAATTCATGATGGATTATGTTCATTCAGATACACTAAAAATGAATCTATAGGGACTTTAGTAAAATAGAACAAACATTAAAAAACCATATAAATCTGGCAAAATGTGATTTTGTTTAATTTATCATCTAAAATGATTAATATGACAATTATTAATCCCATCAAATAGGACCATCTTTTATTACCATTTGTTTTACTTGTCATCTTTACTTCTCTATATGTCGTGTTTTAGCATATCATCAACTCCCTAAAATCTCAAAGGATGGAAGTCTTCTCCCACTAAATCTATCTTTACACAAATAACATCCCAAATTAACCCGATTTTAGTTTCTTCTATGGGAAGCAGCTTTGATGCCCCCAGCTGTCAGCTAAGACAAATTCCAAAATTTACGCTACCCAGACTGTCAGCAAAGTAAAAGCACAACATGGCATCTCTCTTCACTAATGTCCCTGGAGGAGACTATCTTTTATTTTGCAAATTATTTCCTAATAATTTTAATTCTTTTTTTTTTTTTTATCTGTTTTTAGATATTCCTGAAACGACCTTTGTTTTTAATGATTCATTATCAAATATACGGAAGGCGTTGCAATAGGTCACCACTGTCACTTATACGTCTTTGTTTCCAATGATAATAATTTATTTAGTCTCCCTGGCTATAGGATTATGGATGACTGCCTTGGCGACAACCTTTGTTTTATCTCTTAGGACCGTGGACGTGTATTGTTTCATGTATGGCTTTTTTTTTTTGTTTATGAAAATTTTTAAATTTTTCTTTTTAACGTTCTAGAATTTATAAAAAAGGTTCAACAATTATCATTTTGGATTATAGTTATTGGATAATCATCGGCTTTGACCAGCCACATAATGGTATTTTAGGGAGTGTTTTTAAAGATCTTGCATTTTCCTTTGTATAATCCAATCTTTGGGATTAAAATCTCGACTTCCTGTTATGAACTTTTACTCACACATCAAACTTGTCTGTTTTCCAAACAAATTTTATTCAAATAAAATTTTAAAGATAATTGAATTTCCATCAATGTTATTTTCATAGGGCTATAAGAAAAATGCTGGATATATAAAATATATACCTATATATATATATATGTATAAAAATATATATAATGTATATATAATATATTTTATATTTCGATATTATATATATATTTATATATATATATATATATATATATATATATATAAGTTCTCCCATATATTGTCTTCACTGTTATACTTATTCCAAAAATATATAATATATATATATGTTTACTTTATAAATATCTATATATATATATATATATATATATATATTATATGCATATATACGTATCAGGATGTGATAGTGGGACCTATATGGATGCATATAGCTATATTTTCTATTTCTATATATATTTAGGACTATATATTTATATTACTGGTATGGGCTGTCCATACCCTGGAACATTCACTAAATTGAAATCACTCCAAATATATGATGTATAATATTGTGTTATATAACGCCATATATATATATATGTTAGATACATATATGACTTATATTTATACCTTTATACTCCTATAATTTATATATATTATATATTTCATATATAAATATATTTATCTTCAATATATAACGATGTTTATTTGGATATATATATAATAATGATATTTATATATAGAATATGCCTATATAATATTATATAAATATATATATATACCGCGATGTCATTTTCAGGTATCCTTTAATTTTGATCATTTGTTGTTTTTATATCAAATTTTCATTCTTCAACTTGCATCAGTTCAAACCGGGTGGAATTTTTGAACATTAGTTTTGAGAATAATGACCCTTTATCTCCATACCTTATATTTTCTGTGTTTTAGTTTCACGGACAATGGCAGATTTAGTGATTGTTTTTCATGTAAGTTTAAATATTATATTTCCCATGAATTTTGGTGTCGACAAGGGAATTTAACACTTGCGCCATCATGGAAAGAAGGAACTCGAATATGGCCAATAAATTTCGTTATAATTCCAGGCCCTGACATCAGAGGAATATTAAATATCATATCATATAATATAACAACAGCCGATCATTTCAAAAACCATTCTTATGTCGCTACCTTATCAAATATCTATATTCGCCAGCTTTATCAATATCATAGAATGATGACCAAAATACCTATAGACATTAGTACGTTCTAGACTCTGCCACTTTTCCCAGATTTGACTTATAAAACCTATTTACCTAAGTCTGATATAGATGTAGGCCAGCAGAAACGTCACCACACCTTTCTATAGATAGGTCTGAATGTAGTAAATAGCTTACACTTTTTCTGCGTATCTAACCATGAAGACGTAAAATGAATTGAAATCTGAAGAATTAGTTGTACATTAATATTTGCTTCTGATCAAAAGGTATTTGAGGATGATCTATATTCTAATCACCTAAATAAATTATGCTAATAATATCTAGGCCAAATACTCACTGATGATAGTATATACAGCACGAAATAAAAAAAAACATATACAATTATTGACTTCTCCAGTGATGGCAGATTTTTTATAGTTATCGGCCTTGTATAAAACGGCCTCTTTCTTCTGGACAGCCGGGGAGGGATAGTTGGATTTTATTGACCGGATTTAAGAATATATGATATATGAGGAATGCAGATTATATTAGTCGGATTATATAGCCAGGAAGTTTGGATATATATATATATATATATATATATTATATTATATATATATATATATATATACACACACATATATACACACATACATATACTATATATATATATATATATATATATATATATATATATATATATATATATATATATATATATATATATATATATATATATATATATATATATATATATATATATATATATATATATATATATCTTATATATATATATATATATATATATATGTTTTATAGAGTGATTATATATCAGTCATGGTTATATAGACTTTTTAGAGGTCTGTATATATATCAAATCCGCATATATATATATATTTGCTATCCGTAGATATTAGGATTAATATATAATCAACGGATAGGTTTGCTAAAAAAGCAAATGGGTGTTACAGACTAAATACACACACAAAACAAAGCCACTCCAACATCTTCTAAAAACATAACAAACATCACACATCTCGAACTCTCGATCTATATGCAACAACTTCTCGCTGCTGGGGAAAAGCGTATATATATATATACATGTACCATATATACCGGGGTCTAAGGATGTCAGGCAGGGCAGCCGATCGAGATACGGTCCATAAAGCTAAATCAAAAGTCCTTCAAAAGAAGGCATATATATACCCATACAAATATGGGAAAAAAGCACCTTAAAAGAAGAAGTATGTATATATGTATATATATAAAGATAAAGTCCACGAAAGAAAGGGAAACAGTTATACATGTGTGTGTATATATGTATGCGTTACAACTGTTTAGAAACAGACAGAATGTTCTGGGTAAGAACACTACGTAGCGAACCTATTGGTCTATCTTCAAGAGGCGGTGGGGGGGGGCCAACCCTGTTTCTCTCTCTCTCTCTCTCTCTCAACTCGAGTCTCTCTCTCGGGCATCTCTCATGCCCTCTCTCTCTCTCTCTCTCGCTAACGTCACAAAGATCTCTTTTGTTCACCCACACGGATTTTCTCATTCCACATTAAAGAAATGAAATGGGTCATTTAAGGAAAACTCAATCTTTCCTACAAAAATAGATTTATTATTTAAAGCAACCCAACAAAAATGAATAAACAAAGCAAAGATTAAAATGCATAATAAATGAAATTGTCAACTAAGAAAACATCTAACTCAAAAGATTTAGTCTCAGTCCAAAAAAAATCTGATTATGGCTAATAGCCTGCAAACTGAAAAAATTCTCACATATTCCATTATAGACTCAATAAAGTCTAGTCATGTCTCCACATAAAATACTAGACATAGCAAAGGTTTGCGACTGTCTTTCTCTATGATCACACCAACATGATAACATCATGTTTTGCCCACAAAGTCTTCATCAATCACACCCAGACATCTGTCGAAAAATTAACACATGATAAAACTCCCAAAAATATATAAATGCAAAACACAATAATGAAAAGTCTAAAATGCATGAGTAAATAGCATACTGGCAAAACATAGAACACAATAAAACAGAATATTGAAATGGTAAAATATTCATCCATTAAATTCCCACACAAGTTCAAAAATGTCTTGAAATATGGTAAAAACATCATCACAAATGTCTTGAAAAATGGTAAAAGTTCAATTTTCTCCCATAAAAACAGAGATTCTGGACTCTACCTTATTCTGCCAATTCTAAGAGCCTCGCCACTCAAAGATAATGTCTTGGACGATCCAGTTCTATCACGTTAATGAACGATCAAACTCACTTTTAGGGCAGATTTTGACACAAAATCTAGATTCAAATTAACACACGAACTCTCGAATATACATAACACTTGAGATCACATGATTGGCCAACATTGCTGTTCATCACATTAACTGCTGAGATCATCAACTATTTGCTGAATACAAAGATTTTGCAACTGAGTCTCTCGCCCTAGTTCCATCTCGACAACCAAAAATTCTTTCATCACACTATAAACATTGAAGCTATGAAATGCATATATGTGTCCTTTAAAATTGGCGGCCATTTTTCTGAAATAGTGCTCGGCCACCACATAAGAGCGTCTCGCTCTCCTTAACGGCAAACTAAAACAAAAGCATATGTATAAAACATAACAGATAGGGCTATGCTCAATTAGCAATGTCTACTGAACTGCAGCTTAGAGGACTGCTCTCATGACGCACTTCCAAAGTCACTGGGGTTTGTTCTTAGAGCCTTGCATGTAATCTTACAAACACAAATGAGCTTTACTACTCCCACAATAAGAATTATCAGTAAAATAGCCATTAATCATTAAGATTGTCTGGCATAAAATATTCACTGATACTCGAACATCACGGAATCGTCGATGTCTTCCATCGGTGGAACAGTCATTGGCATCTCTGTTGAAGGCACTGGAACCAAATGATTGTTATGCATATGACGCATAATTATCTTCTCGGAACTGTTGAATACAGCACGGCTAAGTACGAGAAAGTCCGTAGACAGGATTCTGCAGGATGAGTCGAACAGCTTGGACCCTCGAAGAACGAACGTTGTCGTCTTGTTATTCTGGCACATCATTGTAACTGCACTCCTTTGCAAAACACGGCAGGAAGAGTTCTGGTGGTGATCATGTGGTAATCTCGTGGAAACTGTCTAAAGTCACATTCAGTCGGAGTCTGTCCATGAACTAATGACAATTCACAACCACCCACAGACACAACTCGCAACTGGAAAACATTACTGTCACACACATACTTCTCTCTAACCAAAGTACAACCTGTCTTATAATCAACTCCCAAACCTTGATATTGATCTCCCAAAATGAACATGTCTCTAATCCCTTCCATGTCACTACTAAGTCTCCCAAAAGCACTCGGAAAAGGTCTAATAACAAAAGGTAACAAACTGAACCAAACAAAACTACTAATGCAAAAGTCAAACACTCACAATATGAACTAATTCAATTTGTATCTCAGAAAATCACAGTCAAAACACTATTAACACAAATACAAATCTCCTCCTCAAACAATAACTTTCGCTCCATCCAATAAAAAAAATACTCGAGAATTTTCTCCAAACCTAAAAAGGTATCATATCACCATAAACACGACCATCTGAAAGCAATAATTGCGGTTAGCAATTGCATTTGCAACTTCTGTCTAACTCTCAACAAAATCAATTTCGTCAACATTAAGAACGGTATGTTGGATCTTAACAATACAATTGTCACATCACAGATCTTCTTTAAAAAAAAGAAACTGAAAAAAATCCAAAAATACTCAAAGAACGATCTCCCAACCCGAAAAAAAGATCAGACTTCAACGGTCCGATATACTAAGTACCTCCCCCAAAAAAAAATCCTAAACAACAAAGTATTATTGCGTCAGATGATAAACTACATCATAACACAATAACCAATCACACTATCACAACATCTACAAGGTCAAATCTGTATGCTCTTTTTAGCCCATGTCTCAATTCTCTAAAATTCATCTAAAACAAATGATTAAGAACTTCAACATCTAAAATGAAAAAAAAAAAAAAAAAATAAATATATATACATATATATACAAATATCAACCCATTTATCCCTCTAACTATATACAAATGTTCCATTACATCCCAACTTTCTTTAACTTTGAAATATGAGTTAATTTCGTCACACCAGTATTTACATCTTTAACTACAAATCTATTCCTCTTTTGATCTCTACAATCTCAAAAGGTCCGTGGAACTTCGGACTTAATTTATAATTCAGATCATTCCGAACATTCACTTTAACAAACACTCTATCACCCATCGAAAAAGCTACTCCCCTCGATTTCGCGTTACTTTTCTCTACCATTGCGCGCGAACTAAGTTCAAGTTCTTTACTGATACGTGCAAATCTTTCTCTCGCTGTATTTATCAACGAAGTGACCGTAACATCACCCTGAACTCGCTCTGGTAACAAATCAAAAGGTCCTTTCAACTTGTACCCATACAAAGCTTCTGCTGGAGATATCTTAATTGTGTCATTCATCATAGTATTGATACTATATCGCACTTCATCCAAAGATCTGTCCCAATGTGTATCGGAACCACCCACCGTCATGCGCAAAGCTTCGATTACTTTCCGATTCGCCCTCTCACATAACCCATTCGCTTCAGGTCTATACGGGATTATAGATACTTTCTTTATCCCCAACAAATTAGCAAGACCGTCTAAAGTCTTATTAATAAACTCCCTACCATTGTCTGTGATCAGACATTCAGGAACACCATATCGACAAATTATCCCTTAAAGAACGCTATAGCAACTTCCTCAGCTGATTTGTATTTCAGTGGGAAAATCTCGACAAAACGAGTTAACTCATCAACAACTACTAATAAATGTCTATAACCATAAGCGGACTCTGAGAAGTTACCCAGAATATCCCACTCTCTGAAACGGCCTATGTGGTATGGGATATGAACCCAAACGACACGACACTGTCGTCGCTGGCTTATTCGCATTGCAAACAGCACACTTCTTCACAAAGGCTTCCACTGCGGAAAACATATTTTTCCAAAAGAACTTTGACCTGACGTTTTCATACGTCTTGTCCACACCTAAATGAGGAGAACCAAATTTACAATGTACAATGTCTAGAACTTGTGGTACTAGACTCTCTGGCACGATGATTTGTGTAATTTCACCCATGCTTCGAGTACTTCGCAAGTTATACTTAACTTTTCTCACCAATAAATTATTCTCCAACTCTAGACCAGAAAAAGGCAACTTATACCCTTTCTTCGGTGAAACTCCCCTTAAGAAATGCCTTAGCATCTGACAACAATTTATCTTCATCTTGCTTTTGTTCCAGCAAGCCTATGTCCCAAGTGACATTTTCACCCGTAATATAACACACTGCGTTACTCTCACTATCACGAATAACAATCTCTCCCGAGACTGCCGACTCACTATTTCTCCCCGAAGTATGCACTGTAGAAACGTGTATGTCCTCTACATGCGATATCTCAGAACTACTAATATCAGAGACATTAGACACCAAATATTTACTCTCTTCTCCCACACAGGATTCGGTGTGTATTTCCTCATCCTCGACCGGAAAATATCTGCTCAATGCATTTGCAACCACATTATGCTTACCTTCAATGTATTTGAGGTTTGCATCAAAATCTCTCAATGTTAAAACCAACGTGCTCTCTTGGGCGACAAATTTGGCTTATTAAAAGCTCTAACAACGGTTGATGATCTGTAAAAATCTCAACTTTATTTCCCAACAACAACATCTTAAAATGAACAAGGCTAGAGACGACTGCGAAAGCCTCCTTGTCCACAACTGACATCAGCCTTTCGTTACTACCACGCGTTTTGAACTTTCTGCTATAAAAAGCAATTGGGTGTAATTTCCCCTCAAATTTCTGCATCAAACACGCACCTATACCTTCCTGACTCGCGTCAGTCACTAAGGTGAACGGTTGACTAAAATCTGAAACTTCAAAACTGGTGGGTTCACCAAAGCGTTCTTAAGCTTCTCAAAAGCTAATTGTTGACTATCACCCCAAACAAACTTAACGTCTTCTTGTAACAAATCTGTCAATGGAGACGCTATTGTAGAAAAATTCCGCACAAAACGGCGAAAGAAACCCGACATACCTAGGAACGAACGAATCTGTTTCCTGGTTTTGGGAACTGGAAAATTCACAATGGCTTTAACTTTCTCATCATTCACTCTAACTCCTCTTTAGAGATAACATGTCCTAAATAGACAATTTTTCTCTTCAGAAACTCACATTTGGCCAATTTGACCTTTAATCCAGCGAACCGTAATCGCTTGAGGACTTCTTTTAACACCTTTAGATGTTCTTCAATTGTATCTGTGCATATGAGAATGTCATCCATGTACACAAACACCGACTTTCCTAACAAGCCATGAAGTACTGTGTTAACCAGTCTAGTAAATGTTATTGGGGACCCTTGTAATCCAAAAGGCATCCTATTAAACTCGTAATGTCCCTTTGGTACCGAAAAATGCTGTATATTTACGGCTACTCTCACAAAGGGAACCTGTAAAAACCCTTGCATAAGATCTATAGATGAATATATATTCTTGCCACCGATCTCAACAAACAAATCAGGCAAACAAGCTACAGGATATCTATCTGGGCATGTTTTTTCATTCAATTTACGAAAATCTACACAAACTCTGATACTACCGTCTTTCTTAGGAACTGCTAATAAAGGAAAATTAAACGGAGAATTGGACGGCCTAATAATGCCTTCCGACTCCCACTTCTGAACTTCTTTTTCTACTTCTTCTCTGATCTTAAAAGGAATTCGATATGCTGGAATATATATGGGATTTGTACCTTTTCTAGGCGGATTGAATGTTCTAAAACATCTGTAACTCCTAATTTATCTCCCTTCAAAGCAATGATATCTAAATATTCTTTCAACACTTTCTCTACTTTATCTGAATATTCAGGATAATCAACTTTAGCCAAATGTTCATGAAGAACCTGACTTCTGAACTGTTGCTCCTCGTTGGGAAACATATTCCTGTCTCCACAAAAACTCACTAATTTATGTTCTTCATTAAACTCTTCAAAATCAATTACATAAGTACCCTTGTGATATTTTTTCACTGAGTCTTGATAGCTAACTAATTCTACTGAAGTCACGCCTGCGACTGAAATTTCATTCACTGACACCGTACTCACAACGTCTTTGAATTTCTCGGTTCCCTCAACAACGCACACTTGAGAAGGAAAATTTTTCTCTTTCAGCGACACTTTAACCAATGTAGGAACTCGCGGTTGCAATTCAATATCTTCCAACAAAAATCCTTTGAAAGATCTTTTGCGGAATATCTTCACTCTCTAATGAATGTGTTACACATGTCTCAGACTGTGTCTTAGGTTTCTCACAAGTTTTTTCCTGTGTATATATGGAACAAAACAACCTGACTCACCTATTGTAATCCCCTGAACTCCCGTAAGAATGTTGATGTTATGTCGCATGCAAGAAGGGTGTCCTAGCAAAACCATTTCACCTAAGGCTAATCCTTCTATGACCAAAAATGATTCTACTATTGTCTTTCCACCGATACAAAGCGTAAGAAATGACGAACCTAAAATATTCAGTTTCCTCGCTTGTACATCACACACTGTCTCACTAGAAGGGACTAATTTACACTCTGGAAATTTCGAGTGAAAAAGGTCAGCATTTACTAAGTTAACTGAGCTACCAGAATCAATGAAAATAGAAATTTCATTGCCATTAGAGAATCCACGTACAATCGGCCTAGGTTCTAGTGACTCTAAGACCTGATTGCTCATTATCCTGTGTCTGTCTTCGAACTTATCTTGTGAAAATTCTGCTGTTCCTTTGTGTATCTAGAACTTGCATCATGTGGAATTCTCCTGTCATATCTAGAAAAACTCCCCGTGACTTCCTGAATAATCTCTATTCTTTGTGGCTGGGCAAAATCTCCATCCATGATCTGAAGATTTGCAAACTGAACAATATCTCACTCTGCAATTTGATTTACTATGTCCTATTTTATCACAATTAAAACAACGTATCGTTGTGACTGATCTCTCTGAATTTTCTTCAATTCTACTCGTGCACATGATTTCGCTGTTGCATCATTTCCTAGAATTTGAGCGACTATCATTATTCTGTGGTTTGAAACCGCAGCTGACATCTTTGCACCCCTGTACAAAACTACTGTCCAGTGTCGGGCATTTTGATAGATTTTTGTTAATCTGTGCAAACAAAAAGGATTCATCTGTATCCTGATCAATTCTCTTATCAAAACTATCTACAATTACATCTGGGACCGACGTTAAAAAGGCAAGCAAAGTGTAACAATCTTTCAAAATTATCTAAGGAGATATTATTTCCAGTTACCCATGGAGAGCCTTTATAGATTTCTTTAACTCAACTACTGCATCAAATAAATTCGCACTGTATGTGACTAGTGAATCATTGCCCTTCTTTATTTTGAGAAACTCTCGCAAATTCCGAACTGCGCATTCACGTTGAACTCCGCCATAAGTAGCTCGTAAGAAATTTCTGCAGTTCATTCCAAGTTTTACACCTTCTGAACCCGAAACCTCGTGCTCGTTTCCAATATCTCCTTTATCTAAATCCAGAAATGATTTAGCCTCTGTTAAAGCTTCAGCGCCATTCGTAATTTTCTTGGAATTCAGATAATTGTTCACTGACTCAATGAAAGTTTCTATATTTTGGGTTAATTTCCATCAACTAGTCCCTTTAAAATTTGTAATTCCTGCACAAATGTTCGTCACTTTATGCACCACAATTGATTGGGATGTGCTTGCTGCATCGTCCGGCATTTTGTGAGTAATCACACGCCCTGAGCGTAACAACATAAAAAAAGAAAAATAAAAAGAACAAGAGAAAGGCAAAAGTTACCCCCTCTAAAGAAGAACAGAAAACGGCGTTCTCGCAAACGAGAATGGGGTACTTACCAATTTTGAAACAGAAAACGAAGTACCTAAAGAAAACAGAGCTTGCTAACCTGTGACGTCACCTAGACGACAAGAAGCGAAGCAAAAAAAAACACCAGTGATTCTTGTTGAATCATCACTTTGCGTAATTAACTCACAATCGCCACTATTCACACTTATTTGGGTATTTTGTTAACCCCAAAATTGCTCTAGAGATCATCCAGATCTATTTCACAACTCCCCACTCCCAGTACTCGAATAGAAACGGAAAAAAAAATTCCCCATATTAAAGGTAATCCATGTATGACACCCGTAATCACGACCTACTCAGTCATTCAACACTGACCCGTATATATTAGCTCTTAGGTGAGGTCGCCTATGCCTTGGGCATCAACGTTACCAATTAGTCTATTAGCAATCTCCCTCTTTCGCCATCATTAAAGACATTAAAATCATGCTGCATTTAAAATCATTAAAATCCGCTGCCGCCAATTCTATTAAATTCTTTCAACAGAATCAACACTTTTGAAAGCTAGAATTAATGCAATCTAACGATCTTTACTTCAGAAAAAGACTATATAATTATATATATTCGACCCATATATTATACTCTATTTTTCTTTTTCTCTCTCTCTCTCTCTCTCTCTCTCTCTCTCTACCATATATATCACCTCTCTCTCTCTCATCGCCTCTCTCTATTTAGCTCACCCACCCTCCACCTCACTCACTCATTCTCACCAAATCAATTAAATGGACCATTTAAAGAAACACAATAGTTTCTACAAAAATAGGTTTATTATTCAAATAACCCAACAAGAAATGAATAAAACAAAGCAAAGATTAAAATGCATAATAAATGAATTATCGAGTCAGATAACTAAACTCTAAACTGCAAAACACTTCTGATTAAAGAAGTCTCATTATGGCTAATAGCCTGAAAATATCCAAAATCACACATACTCCCCAAATCAATATATTAGTCATGTAAAAAAAAAAAAACAGTCTACCACATAAAGAGAACATTGCAAATGACTTCCATTGTCCTTTTTCTCAAACCGACAATCTGTCCACAGACATCTGTCGAAAGAATTAAACATGATAGAAAACTCCCAAAAATATATGAAATGCAAAACACAATAATGGAAAGTGTAAAATGCATAGCCAAGATATGGCAAAACGTAACATAACAAAATAATAATATAAAAGAGGTATGAATATTCATATTAAATCTCTCACACCAGTTCAAAAGTTCATAATGATTAGAAAATCATGGTAAAAATCACAAGTTCAATTTTCTCCCATAAAAACAGAGATTTGAAACTCTACCTTATCTGCCGATTTTCAAAGCCTGGATCGACTTCCAAAGCTATGACTAGACAACTGCAGTTCTATCACGTTAATGAACGATCAAACTCACTTTTTAGGGCAGATTTTGGCATAATCTAGATCAAATTAACGCACGTACTCACGAATATACATAACACTTCGGAGATCACCTGACCGGCAATATTTGCTTCTGTAGATAGCTGAGGAATCAAACTATTTGCTGAATACAAAGATTTTACATCAAGTCTCTCGCCCTAGTTCCATCTGACTCTAAAAATTCTTTCATCACATCTTAAAGCATTGAAGCTATGAAATGCATATATGTGTCCTTTAAATTATTATATATTTTATGAAATATATTATATATATCGATTAATGTCAAATTACGTTTTGGGAATATCCATGATATAATTAATATATGTATATTATATATTCAAGTGATAAATATATATATATATTATATATCGATATAAATTTATATATATATATCCAAAAACTCCAGTCGAAATTACCACTGAGCTATATATGTAAGTTAAAGCAGAGTTATGGTATTACGATTTATTTACCTGTTTGTAAAAAATTTTAGTGAAGCTGTATATGAATTAATTCCACCCAAATGATAGTTCTTTGGCACGTTTTAACGCAACAGCTCTTTATTATGACATATTTTTATCATGACCGTGATTTATATACAATCATGAAGCTAAAAATGTATAATATCTTGATCACTGCCTCGGAAATACTCCTATTATAAATGGGGAATTATTTTGTAGATTTATGGGATAAATAAATGGACATTTATGGTTGTTAGATGTTTTTCCTTTTTAAATATTTATTTCATCCAGCAACTCAGAATACTTTACAGCTACCAAGAGAAAATTATTTATAAAATTTGATAATGTATAGGTATTGTACTTCATCTTTTACTATTTATTATCTTTGAAATTTATTATCACCGAAGGAATTTATTGCGTCATAAATGGTTTTATTTATTCATGAATTGGACTATTTGGAACCACCATCTTTTATATTTTATATTTTATCATACGTATATTTATGATAATCATTAAGATATAAATTATTTCAATTTTATAATTTCCTTTCAGGAATATAGGCTAGTTAGAATATTATTATTTATTTATATAAACAGAATGAAGTCCTAAGTCATTGTATTTAAAAATTTTTCTTTATTTCCTTATTATCAAGCTAAACTTTTATATATATTTATGAGAAATATATATATGAAAATACCCGGGTCCACTGATTGAACGATTAACGGAGCAAAATTTTTAAAACTGGACAATCTTTCTATAATTTGAATATATTTTGCAAGAAATCAAAATAGTATATGAAACTGTAAATATTTATTTATTTTATCAAATTATATGAATACAGTATATATATATATATTATATATATATATATATATATAAAATAAATATATAAAATATATATATAATATATATATATATATTTATATATATTTATGCTATATATATTATACAATATATTTATATTTATCCCCTGGTACATGTGTGCTATATAAGTAAATATATATATATATAAACATATATCTTAAAATCCTCATATTTTTGTATTTATAATAAATAATAATAAACAATATATATATATGATAATTATTTAAAGAATATTTGATTTTTAAATATACTAAATATATATTCTTTAGTTATAATAGTGCTATTTAAACAGCTTCTAATATATCGGATGCTCTTATTATATATATTTCTCTATGCAGGTGCTTTTGGTTATAAATTCTTATTTATGCATATCATATATATATATTTTATAACTTATTCGCTCTGAAATATATTTATATATTTTTATTTATTTTTTTTTTGTCTTTATATATTTAGAAATATCAGTATATAAATTTTGATCTTATTTCAGGGAACATATTGTTATGCATATATATATATATATTATATATGTATTATTTTTATTATATCATGCCTTATATATATATTTATATTATATATATGTATTAAATATATTATATATATTTCTTTCTTATATTATATATATCTCGTAATATATAGTATATTTTTATAGTATAAATATATGCCTTCATCTATTATATATTATATTATTATTATGTAATATTATATATTATTATTATATATTATATAATATATATTATATATTATATATAAAAATATTTTATATATATATATATGTTAATATATATGGCGATATTATATATATATAATTTGCAATAAATTTATATATAACATATATATATCTATATATATATGTATTTTCCTATTTATTATTATCAAAGCAATATATGTTACCATATATATTTTTATAGATTACTCCAATATAGTAAGTCAATATATGCCTTTTAATATACTTATTTTTATTATATATATAATTATTTATTATTTAGTTTATATTTATATCATTATTATTTATATATATATATATTTATAGCATATAAAATATATAACATAATTTATTATATGTATTTATATATCTTTATTTATTATGTATATATATTTAAAATATATTATTTTTTATTTATATTATATTTTATATATTATTATTATATTTATATTATTTCTTATTATTATATTAATTGTTTTATTATTATTTATTTTCTTTATTTATTGCATTCAGAGGTTTTAATCTAAGTATCTTATTATTTATTTTCTGAAAATCATTTTAGTTTTACAAAATTAATTTCATTAATTTTTCTTCTGATTTACATCTTACCATTGCTCAACGGAAAAGATAATGTTTCATTGTTATTTATTAAATTTATCTTAAATTTTCATATTTTTAAATATTAGTTTAATAAATATTTTAAAAAACAAATCAACTGTTGACTTGAAAAGTATGGAACTAAATAAGGACTTTTATTTAGGAAAGGTTAGGCTAAATCAGTTACCAGCGGATGAAAGTATGTGAAAATCAATACAGGATTAAAAAAAAATTTACTGAAATTTGAAATAACTATTCAATACGGATTTGAGCGATAAAATTGATTGAAAATCATTTCAAGAGGTAACATTATTAAATCTTAATGAGAAATTTATTTTTAATTTCTGCCAACTTTATTCAAATATTTACCTATAAAATCAATTAATTTAATAATTGAAGCCTAAAACAAAGTCATCATTAAATTAAATGCAAAATCATTTTAATTAAAAATATTTATATTTTAGATGAATTCCTGCAGGATTAAAACCTTTATTGATGAATTCCTTTTTTAACAATTGTTTATTTACTTGATTTTGGGAATTAATTTTTTATTGAATTTGTTTCAACAGGTTTTTCTGCCGCAACAGTTTGATAGAGTTTTTTTTTAATCTTATTTTTTCTATCGAAACATTTACCTGAAGATTTTTTTTCAGTTACACAAAAAATGAATTTAATTTGCAACCTTTCCATATATCAGTGACTTAACCTTTCAAAAAGATTTACGAAAATTATCCATGAACATTTCCCAGCCATATCAGCCAAATTAATTCCCCTTTAAAATTCATCTATATTGGCTCTTTGTTTTAAAGTTAAAGGATCAGCTGTGTATTTTTATGTCCTCTGGTGTCATCTATCAAATATACTTCCTAAATTATTTTGGGATTTAATTTATCCATCAATTAGGTATTTATAACATTGATTCACATTATTTTAGTTTACACAGGTAAAGATTCATTTTTTTATTTTACATCAGGAACCATTAAAACAATTTGAAACCTTTCATTGAGAACAAATTTATTTTAGCATTTCGGTCACAGCCAACCTCAAGACTTAACAATCTTAGAGTCGTTATTTATAAAACAATTTGTACCATCATTAAATTTATTTATAACATCCGCTGGTCAACTATTATTTATTAACTTTACTGTGGTGGCTTTTTCCATTTAGTTATACTGTTTCCTCTAGGTTATTATATATTTATTCTTATTTATTTCATTTTTATATTATAACATTTTAAATGTATTTTAAGACTGTACTTATAACTTTTTTATTTTTTTTATCTTTATTTTTTTTACATATGAAGATTTATTTAATTTTTTTATTGTTTTATTTATTTATCTATTTTAAATATATTTATATATTTATTTGTTTATTTAGGTATATTTTTATTTAATTTATCTGTTATTTATTTAAAATCAGTATATCTATTTTTATTTATTTATATATTTATTTATATATATATAATATATTTATTTATTTATCCATATTTATTTATCTATCTATATATATGATATCTATCTATCCATTTATATGTATCTATCTATTTATTTATATCCATCTATCTATCTATTACATAGTTATTTATTAAATATTTATTTATATGATGTTGAGCCTTAGTTCATTTAAAGTGGCACTTTTCCTATTATTTTCTTATTTCTCTTTTTTGAAATAGTTTACACCAAACATATATATGTAATATCTGTACCAGATTTATAAAAGTTGATCAAAAATATTTTATGATAAGATTTTGTGTTGGTAGGTTTTCAATCAAGCAAGGTTGGCATTCCTGAATGCAACAAACTATTTTGGCCTTCTTGAGCATTCTAAAGAACAGGTTGGCTTTTACAAATATATCTTGCAATATATATATCAAAATATATATAGGTATATATTATATATATATATATATATATATATATATATATATATATATATATATATATATATATATATATATATATATATATATATATATATATATATATATATATATATATATATATATATATATATATATATATATATATATATATATATATATATATATATATATATATATATATATATATATATATATATATATATATATATATATATTTTATATTTTTTCCGTGGTTTTAGTTTGAAATATGCTCTGTGAGACAGGTAGCAACAATTTAAGGTAATTTAGCCTTGTGATTCTGACTTCGTGGGTACGGGAAAACGTAAAAAAAGAGGAAAACAAAGGAGAATTTCATATGAGCATAGGGCTCTTGTTACTGAGGAAATATTACGTAAAACACGTGGGCACATTTAAAGTAGTGTATTTACATAAATGACATTAGTACGGGAAAGAGGAACTCAAGTAGTAGATTGGGATTGAATGACTGGGGATTCCAGACACAGTCCGAGAAGCTTCCACGAAATAGGATCCCTCTGAAATGAGAGATATGCACATTATACGCCAGTAATGAAAATAGACAAAGAATAATGAATTCGAAGCTGCACTGAGGGTGCCAAAGGAGTAATAAAGAATTAATACTGCCGATGCAAGAGGCGCACGGATTAGACAAGGGAGATTTCTGGCTTTCTCTTTAAGAAAATATTACGAGACAAAAAGCGTGACTGAAATGGGGCTCTTCAGGGCACTTTACCTTAGCAGATTTTCCGAGGGCGCGTGAGAAGGCAGTCCGTGGATGACTTGCGATTTTCGAGGGCGAGTTTCTTCCACGTGGTGAGATGCAAGGGCTTCCGTAAAGGGGCAAGGCGATGGGGACTCCTCGAAACTCCAAGCAATGGCGTGTGGGCTCGAGGAATACGGTCGAAGGGCACGAGGGAAAGTATACTTTGGAAAGGGCCACGTGGTTAGGATGCAAGGGCATCGATGGGGCCAGGTGTTGAGGCGTCTTCAAGTTCACTCCATATCTTCCAGCCCGCGTGTGTGTGTGAGACCTCGTGGGTTTTTGCTTTTATCCTCCTATGGGGCAGGGGTGCGTCCAACACAGATGTTTTGACTCATTGCACCTGCTGCCCGCAGGGGAGGTTTTGGCCTGTAGGAGAAACACCCAAGCCAGATTACTTTTGCCTCGAAGGAAAGATCTTTATCAAAAATGGGAGCGCCTTTAATCTTTTAAACCCTTGTTTTTAAGTCGATAGACAGATGGTCTATCGATCGGCCGGCTGGCAGTAAATGAAACACAACAGAACAACCAACAAACAAAGGGGGGGGGGAGGCAGTTTGCTAGCGAATTCTTGCTAATCATAATACCTCCCCATACAAGATGATGTACATACCTCCTTCGGGTGTGTACATCGATATTCAAGAATGAGCGGCAAATGCTTTACGTTACTCTACATTCTGCCTTGCAATGAACTTTACTCCTAAGGGTTTTTGAAGCTGTGACATTACTTTTAATAACACATTGGGACAATTTTCGTTAACAGAACGCAAAATGATTTAAACACTTGCAAAAGAATAATTACTTTAGATTTGGTTACCCACTGGTAACTTTATAATGTGACTCGAACAATTGTGAATTAATTAAGATTATAGGACCACGTATATGAGGCTATGGCCAACAAATGAAAAGAAAGGTTATTGTTCAAGAATTAAAATACACGGTTACTTAATTTTAGATAAAATGCATGCGGTTAGTACAATCTGCCTTGAAGAGGCTGTGTAAATGAAAAACAGCGTTTATTTTTGTAAATGACATCCCCTTTTACACGATACTGTAATGACTATACATATTCGCATTGATAATTTATCTTCGTTTTAACGTACTTGGCTCAGCTATCGTTCAACGCGAGCTGAGGGATGACCCACACACGGGAATTTGACAGTCGTGTGCGGGCGAGAGTATTCGCGAGGTTTTAATTTGCTAACCTTAAACTACGCTAATTTTATCGTCCACTGCCTACTCAATGTTATGACGGGCGAGCAGACAAAAGATGTGGGGTAGGACAAACAGAGATCTTGGAAGGAATGGAAGGGGAAAAGGGATAATAATAACAAAAGGAAAATTACCAAGACGTTACGAATGAAACTTGACCGCATATGAAAGGAGGGACACGTCCCTCAGAGCTTACGAAAGGGGCATTTAAATCACAAGGGCAAGAGTTTATGACTCGCGATTCATTAAAATAAAGATAACTAAATGACTAAAAGAAAGTAAATGATATTGGCAGAAGAGCTAAGGGAAAAAGAGTGAGGGTTTTATTGTGTTAGGCGGGAATTTATCGTCCTACGCCTATAAATTACGGCCCGGACTATCACTTCAGTCCCAGGGGCGAGAAAGTGCACCAAGGGCGCGACTCCTTCAGGAGGGGCTGACACGCACGCCCAGTGCCAAGGTATGGGCGCAAGGGCGTGCCACTTCTCACTCTGTTATTCTTAATGATTTATACATTGTGTGGGGAATGGTATCCTGTATTTAATTGCCTCTTGTGGGGATAATTTAAGGGAAGATTAGTAGAGGTGGTAAGAGATAGCAGTTCCTGAGGAACGGAAGAAGATAGAGGAGGGTCTGACATCCCCTTCTGGATTAGGGGTGCCAAGACCTTCGAAAAATGAAATGGTGGCACAGGTGCCATGGGGAGCTCTAGAGCTCTTTGTAAATTACCTGGAATGTCCCACGCCCGTGGTAATTTCGCCTCGAGCCTTTCTTAATGGGACAGTCGTCCTCGGCCGGGAAGCGGAGGGCCCGCGACCGGAGGGCGGCACGGAGTACCACCTGGGCCTGCTGATGCGACAGCTGACGCAGGAGTGTTCCGTGGGTTCTACCATGATCCGTCGCGGCTCTTGTAGTTCATCGGCCAAGTGAGATATGGCAGAATCCTGACTTGCAATTGCGTCGGCGACGGGCTGAGGCAGAGAGGAGGCGGTCGGGGGTGGCGTGAGCGGCTCGCAGGTAACGTTGACCAGCTCAGGCACGGGTTGCGAGGCCGCACCTGCAGGTGAGCTTCCGCGGTGGTCGGGAGGAACCGTCTCTCTGACCGACGCTGGTAGCGGTGCCAGGCCGGGGAAGAGAGGGGTCCTGAGTTGGATCCCGTGAATGGAGATCGGCGTAGCGCTCTGGCGCTGGCACTAGGGCAGAGTCAGGCGCTATCAGAGGTTTCTTGGGCTCGTCGGTCAGGACGGACGAAGCTTGGCCCTGCTCGGGGCATGCAAGTGGCACCGGCAGGAATTTGGCATCTCCTGAAGGGAGATCTGATTGGGGCCCTGGCACTGGCACTGAGGCAGGGCCGGGCACTGGAATTGGATCGGGAACCGATCGAGGGGCCACTGTACATTGTACTCAGGTGGCACTGGTGGGGACTGCACGTCCTCCTGGTACCCAGGGGGCGCCAGTCTTGACTGAGGGAGAAGCGGGGGAGGATTACTCGCGCCCGCGGAATGATTCGGGGAATGGGGACCCCTAGATTGTCGTGATTTCGGTGGGGACTGAAAGTCCTGTCCCAGGATGACGTCATAGCCTCGGGGAGATGGCTTGCTACTGCAAGATTGCAAATTTTGGATTGGTGAGGTCTTGTGACTCTCAATTGGACCGTAGGGAGTATCATTTTAAATTGATTTATTCCCTCGATCGTGACGAGTTTTCGTCTATTGACGATAGCTCCGTAGGGAACTCTGTCCCTTCGGATGAGGGAGATTTGTGCGCCCGAGTCCTCGAAAGCAGTGACTCGGGCGCGCTGGCTCGCTACCTCGTGGAGGGGCCACGTATACAGGCCCTTCGGCGGGAGGGCCTAATGACTGGGGATCTGTGACGGCCAAGGCGACGGTGGGAGTAGTTGATTTATTATTGCGTGGGCATTTTGCCCATGCGGAGAATGGCCATAAACCTTGCACGCCGTGCAAAAGGTCTGGCTAAAGTCTTCGCGCTGCCCCTGTGGAGGGCGAGGCGAGTTATTTGTCGGTTTTTCGGGAGAGAGGAGCCGGTTTCTTGTTCCGGCACTGTTCGGAGGAATGCCCCGTTTTCTTGCAATAATGGCAAGTTAGGGGCTTGCCCAAGTTCCCATTTTGTGGGAATTTGAACCTCCGAGGAGGGACGGGGATTTATCTTCCGCCCCATGGATCCTTCTTGAGGGTGGTGAGTTTCCACATATCTGCTATTCGGCAACACTCGGTGAGTGTTGCTGGGGCTTTTTCCACTATGAGTGGCGAGGGCAGGAGGGGCGTGGCGCAGGAAATGCTCAATTTAAACCGCTCGAGTACCTCGGCGGTGTTAGTGGCTCCTTCTTCGAATCGAGCCATTTTGTCAACGCCCGCTCCAATGGTACGCCTAATCGGACCAAGTCTGGCCTGCTTCTCTGGGCTGCTCTCTCCAACGTCTCCTCCACCGCTCGGGGTAATCTCGCACGCCTTTGTAACTGCTTGGCGACGGCTTCCCAGTTTCCCGATCGTCTGCGGGAAGGGCGTGGTAGGCAACGAGGGCCTTTCCGCCCAGGAATTTAGTGAGAACAAGGGAGAGTTCCGCGGGGAGAGATCGCAGCACTCCAGGACTCGTTCGGCCCTTTCAAGCCATACTTGGTTCGGACTCTGTCCATTTTGGCATGAACGAGTGAGCTTGGCTGAGGGCACTCATCCCCGCGGCAGGGGGCGGGGGTGGCGTGCTGTCGTTCTAGCACCTGGAGCTCATGGGCGCGTTCTCTCTCTCTTCCCATTCTCTCCCCTTTCTCTGTTCTGTTCTCTCCTCTCGTTGTTCTTGAGCAATTTGTTCCCTCTCTCTCTCTGCTCACGTTCTTCTCTCTGCGTTCTTTCCTCCCGTTGTTCTTGGGCAATTCGTTTCTCTCTCTCTCTCTCACGTTCTTTATCCTCGTCCTGCTCTTGGGCAACTTCGTTCTCTCTCTCTCTTCACGTTCTCTTGCTCTCTCGCCTTGGCATCGTCCACTGCTCTTGAACCCATGCTCTCAGATCTTGCCCGATAGTCCCATGTCCTTCCCAGCGGACATGTAGAATTTGAAATCCTCGTTTTGTTGGGCTCTGGTATTAGCCATCTTGAAATAATGGGTATATGATATGTCTGAAAAGACTCAGGTTGTCTGAAAAGACTCAATTGCAGGAATCTGAAACACTCAATTGTTCAGACTGCAGGAGAATGGATCTGTCTGAATAAGACAGTTGATTAGTAAGTCTGAGGAGACTTTTTGTTAAAATTGGATGTGTCTTGAAAGACGTGGTTGTTCTTGGCGAACGAATTTTAATATGCGTCTCGGAAGACGTAGTTGGATTTTGTCACGCTCGGACTTGGCCGGCTGTAGCGTGAAGTTAAGGAGTTGTTCTAACGAACTAGAATGATCAGTCCCGTAAGGGCTTAGATGTGTGTGAACTACACTATATAATGTCTCAAAAGGACTTAATTTTGGGTTCCCGCAGGAATGAGAAATTCTCGCCAGAATTTTTGTGAGTCTCTGAGGACTGGGGTTTGGAGAATTTTTAGAATTTTAGGAGTCTCTGAGGACTGGAATTTGGAGAAATTCTCGCCACGCGATAGAATTTTAGAGTCTCTGAGGACTGGAATTTGGAGAAATTTAGAATTTTAGGAGTCTCTGAGGACTGGAATTTGGAGAAATTCTCGCCACGTGACGTAGAATTTTAGGAGTCTCTGAGGACTGAATTTGGAGAAATTCTCGCCACGTGCGACGTAGAATTTTAGGAGTCTCTAGGACTTGAAATTTTGGAGAAATTTCACGTGCGACGTAGAATTTTAGAGTCACTTAGGACTTGGAATTTGTGGAATTTGGAGGAATTTCGCCACGTCGACGAGAATTTTAGGAGTCACTTAGGACTTGAATTACGATTCGTCCCTTAGGACTTAGAAATTACTAACGGGAAACCCAAAGAAAAATGTTTGCTGGGAAATGAATGGGGAAAAAAAAAATGCTACACACGCGGGCATGGGCGGGGGTGGGGGTGCAGGTCGTTTGGCCAACACCGAGGTATTTTTAGATTCTGGGTGAATGAACCCGTATATTTATATACCGTCTGGGATTCGGGGAATTTCCCAGTCGTCTGAGAGGATAACAGTACAACGGCCTAGTAATTTTCCCTATAAGCGGAGTTTAAATTTCGCTTTCCTAACACCTAACTCGAATTCTAACTACACTGAGAGAATTTTCAGCAATGCAAGCTGACTTCGTCGTGTCCCACGTGGGAATTTATTCGCGCCTAAATAACAGTTCGCTAATTCGAAAATGCGAAGTAAAAGTTATCACAGAGGAATTTATTTTATTCCTCAAAACAAGATATGGCAAAGATTTTAACACAGGAATTTTCGCACTATTCCTCGAAGCAAAAGATATGGCAAAGATTTTAACACAGAGGAATTTCGCACTATTCCTCGAAGCAAAGGATGGTTAGCACTGGTTATTTCCTAACTACCTATCCTGAAAGGCATGCATTAACGAATCTAATACGGCGGTTCTTTTCTCTCAGTGATTACATGCGTCCCTATTTCTAATTCCTAGGAACAGTCACGATTGTAAAAAGGTTTTGCTAAGATTAACACATTACTTACGTGGAATTTTCTGGATCTGTGTGCTGGTTTTACACAAAAGGTTCGTAATTGTCTCGTACCCAGCTTAGCTTTGCTAATAGCTGATCTGGCAAGTTGCAAATGCAATAAAGCAACACTAGGGGAACTGCAACTGCAAAACGAGATCTATGGCCAGGTCGCCATTTTTACGTTTTTCCGTGGTTTTAGTTTGAAATATGCTCTGTGAGACAGGTAGCAACAATTTAAGGTAATTTAGCCTTGTGATTCTGACTTCGTGGGTACGGGAAAACGTAAAAAAAGAGGAAAACAAAGGAGAATTTCATATGAGCATAGGGCTCTGGTTACTGAGGGAAATATTACGTAAAACACGTGGGCACATTTAAAGTAGTGTATTTACATAAATGACATTAGTACGGGAAAAAGAGGAACTCAGTAGATTGAATGAAACTGGGGAATTCCAGACACAGTCCGAGAAGCTTCCACGATAGGATCCTCTGAAATGAGAGATATGCACATTATACGCCAGTAATGAAAATAGACAAAAGAATAATGAATTGAAGCTGCACTGAGGGTGCCAAAGGAGTAATAAAGAATTAATACTGCCGATGCAAGAGGCGCACGGACATTAGACAAGGAGATTTCTGGCTTTCTCTTTAAGAAAATATTACGAGACAAAAGCGTGACTGAAATGGGGCTCTTCCAGGGCACTTTACCTTAGCAGATTTTCCGAGGGGCGTAGAAGGCAGTCCGTGGATGACTTGCGATTTCGAGGGCGAGTTTCTTCCACGTGGTGGGATGCAAGGGCTTCCGTAAAGGGGCAAGGCGATGGGGACTCCTCGAAACTCCAAGCAATGGCGTGTGGGCTCGAGGAATACGGTCGAAGGGCACGAGGAGAAGTATACTTTGGAAAGGGCCACGTGGTTAGGATGCAAGGGCATCGATGGGGCCAGGTGTTGAGGACGTCTTCACAAGTTCACTCCATATCTTCCAGCCCGCGTGTGTGTCGACCTCGTGGGCTTTTGCTTTTATCCTCCTATGGGGCAGGGGGCGTCCAACACAGATGTTTTGACTCATTGCACCTGCTGCCCGCAGGGGAGGTTTTGGCCTGTAGGAGAAACACCCAAGCCAGATTACTTTTGCCTCGAAGGAAAGATCTTTATCAAAAATGGGAGCGCCTTTAATCTTTTAAACCCTTGTTTTTAAGTCGATAGACAGATGGTCTATCGATCGGCCGGCTGGCAGTAAATGAACAACCAACAACAACAACAAAGGAGGGGGAGGCAGTTTGCTAGCGAATTCTTGCTAATCATATAATAATATATATATATATATATATATATATATATATATATATATATATATATATATATATATATATATATATATATATATATATATATATATATATATATATATATATATATATATATATATATATATATATATATATATATATATATATATATATATATATATATATATATATATATATATATATATATATATATATATATATATATATATATATATATATATATATATAAATAATATATATATATATATATATATATAAATAGTATATATATATATATATATATATAGTATATAATATATATATATATATATATATATATATATATATATATATATATATATATATATATATATATATATACATATATATATATAGGGATATACATAATATATATATATATATATATATATATAAATATGATATATTTATTACTATTATAATACTGTATATATAGGAGAAATATTTATATATAGAAGAAACATATTTATTTTATCTATATATATATAGTACATACTATAATTTGAATATATATATTATATATATATATATATATATATATAATATATATAAACATAATGGAAGAGATATGATAAAAGAGAGAGAGACAGAGAGAGGCCGCTTCAACAAAGATTTTTAGGTTGTGAACAATGATAAATGTTGTCGCTCGAGAACTAAGAAATGCTGACTGAAACAAACCGTCCTCCACGAACTCAAAACAATGAGCGAGTATATCGCTCCAAAGCCATAAAACCGATCGTAAAATTTGGAAAATGTGGTCTCGCGATTTAGCTTACTCAGTAATGAATCAGCACCGCCAAAATGCTAACACCAGCCATCTCTATAACCCCACCTTTAATAGGAGGCATTTTCATGGAAATTCCAAGAGATTGAGGGCTGGACAAAGTGATGAACTTTAACACCCTCCAATCAAACATTCTAGGGAGGGGTCTTTCACACCCCCTCCTAAGATCATTTCCCATCAAGTCCTCTAAGGAGAGATTTGAACCACACCATCCCAATCAACTGTTTGTGGGGAGGCCTTACAGATAAATCCTTCCAATAAGGATCTGGAGGGAGGTGGTGATTGCAGATAACAAGAAACCCAAGGGTTCGAGAGCCAGGACAGCAGCAGAGAGACGAGATTCGAGTTATCATCCACCAGGGAGAGTTATGTCTCCCCTTGCTTTCGTGCTCCCCAAACCGAACAGACTGAGTTGAACTGTTTTATAAGAGTGATTTCGTTTGCATAACTGTAACCGTTAAAAATGTACTGAGTTATAATTAACTTCGTCATTAAAGTAATGAAATTACAGATCTCGTCTCTATCACGCCTTTCTGAGAGATATTAGTACATCGAGAATAAATTCCCTTCAACGATAGCAGGTACAAGAAAGCAGTAAAGGTGGAATCTACACTTGGCGAAGTTTGCAGGTAAGAATCAAAATACTTCAATCGAATGCATTACCATAATATATATATATATATATATATATATATATATATATATATATATATAATATATATATATATATATATATATATATATAATATATATATATATATATATATCTGCACATTGATACATATCCTATGTTTGCATGCGTGTGTTTGTATGTGTATGCGGGTGAATGTGTACGTATGTGTTTGTGTGTGTTCTTTTTGATGATTCAATGATTAAAAATCGGATTTTATTGAATTCTAGTTATTGCTTCCAATTGGTAACTCTTTCCAGACGATTTACTTCCGGTGATTTTCAGTAGTGATTTCCCGAATTGTCATCCTGCAAACGATTACGCCAGTTAT
>NC_089761.1:6817041-6837041 GCF_040412425.1 Macrobrachium rosenbergii
TACAGACAAAATGAGACATGATTTTTTATTTTTACCATTTCTAAACGAATAAACAAACACACACACACACACACACACACACACACACACACACACACACACACACACACATATATATATATATATATATATATATATATATATATATATATATATATATATATATATTTCTATATATATATACTATATATATATATATATATATTGATCACCCCACCTTCTATTGTTTACCTGTGGTATATATATATATCATATATAAATATATTTATAAAGCTTATATATATATATACACATACACATATATATATACATATATATATATATGATCATATATATATATATACAAATATATATATATATATGTGTGTGTGTGTGTGTGTGTGTGTGTGTGTGTGTGTGTGTGTGTGTGTGTGTGCGCGTGTGAGTGAGTGTGTGCGTGTGTGTGTTTGTGTGTATGTGTGTGTGTGATCACTTTAACATGTGATTCGTTTACCACACATTACTACCACAGGTGAAACAATAGAAGGTGGGGTGCAGGTCCTGACCGGTTTCAGCTTTATTTCCAAGCCATTGACGAAGGAGTGATACATAGTGTTAGAAATCATAATATATAAATTACATAGACACTACTGATGAACATACACAATCGTTTGACACTTCCGGTCCACTGTGAGGTGTCAAAGTAGGAATTGGCTTCAAAACTTATTTGGGCTAGTGGTAGAAATCACAATATACCTCAAGAGACAATACCGATAAACGTACAGATCATGGGAGACTGCAAATTCACACCTGATAGGTATCAGGGGGAGAGGCGAGAAAACTCAGTAATGCTACTGCCCCCGTACTGTGTTCACAAATATGATAATTCTTCCTTAAAATTCAAACATTTAACAAATTTCTTTTGAGGTTATAGGATCAAGTTTATGCATGCCTTGACTGATATTCATATCATATGGCCATAATTTTCTTTTATAAAGCTCGATTCAGCGATGTTCCTTTCCAGTGCATGACTATACTCGGTTTTTTTCCATATGTCCTCCCGCCTGTGGTGCTCGCGCATGGTAACACTGTGTTCGGGACTTTAAATAGTTGCGCTATGTGTAAGTTTTAGGTAAATAAAAGGATACCTGGGTGTACATTTGCAACTGAAAAGTGTTATAATAATTTACTCTATGCGAATTACACCGTTAATATTCAAAATAGGATATTGTTATTATTGTTGAATGTGGCGGGAAAATTGTTTCTCTTGCTGCTCACTTCGGCAACAATAATGTATTGATTTTATGTAGCGAAATTATTATTATTATTATTATTATTATTATTATTATTATTATTATTATTATTATTATTATTATTACATTCAACAATAATAACAATATGGAAAGAGAAACTCACACGATTCTTGTGTATAATTTGTTTACTGGTAAATATTTACATATTACTTTGATCTCGAGCACTTTCAGGTCCTAACTGTGACCCTTTTTCAAGAGATGAGGTAGTCAGGCTGGTTCAAGGCCCAGCAATCTTTTGGAACTTCTTCTGCCTGTGCTGTCATTTATATGATGGCTGTCCTGGTTTCCATTCTCTTGAGAGTTGTCAATCTCCTCCTGTCGGTTTGATATCCTGATCTGATGGTCAGTGGTATTAATCCTTGTGGTATGTGAGTAGTCACCATCGGTCTGTTGGGCAGGAGACCTAATCTCCAGGTCAGAAGGGTCGATCTTAGCTTCTTTTAATATTAAAGATCGGCTTATGGGATCTTCTGAGGTAAATCCTTTGTTTCCTTCTATCACTTTAATCTGTCTGATGAGTGCCCCTTCCACTACCCTCCTATGACTGATGTTATTGCTTTTGTATATAAGCCTACTGTTTTTAAAATCCATCCTATGGTCCTTTTCCCAATATTAACGGTGTAATTCGCATACAGTAAATTTTAAAACACTTTCCAGTTGCAAAATGTACGCCCAAATATCCTTTCATTTACCTAAAACTTACACCTAGCGTACCTATTTAAAGCCCGGGAAGCAGTGTTACCATGTGCGAGCACCACAGGCGGGTGGACAGATGGTAAAAACGAGTATAGAATATGCTATCTTTTTGTCCGTTCCCAAGTTGGTAGCATGATTGTTCTCAATAACATCTAAAACAAGTAAAAAATTATGTACTGCCACTCCAGCGTATAATCAAAGTCACCGAAAATAGATCTATCTTTCGGTAGTCTCGGCATAATGCTGTATGAACCGCAGCCCATGAAACTTTAACCACGGCCCGGTGGTTATCCTATATCGTTGCCAGAAGCACAATTATGGCTAACTTTAACCTTAAATAATATGAAAATTACTGAGGCTAGAGGGCTGCAATTTGGTATGTTTGATGATTGGAGGGTGGATGATTAACACGCCAATTTGCAGCCCTCTAGCCTCAATAGCTTTTAAGATTTGGGGGCAGACAGGAAAAGTGCAACCAGAAAAAAAGTGCGGACGGACAGACAAGGCCGGCACAATAAGTTTTCTTTTACAGAAAACTAACAATAACACTGTTCACCTGGTATATCTCACACATTTTTTTTGCTGTTCTATTCCCTTTTCCAGTGCTTTACCCATTTTACCAATATAAATGTTGTCACAAAACTTACATGGAATTTTATATTTTATTTCTTATTTCTATTTATTGATATTTATATTTATTATATTTAATATTAAAATATATTTTAAATTTAGTACTGTCGGGCGAGTTCTTAATAAGTACACATTTCATTGTTTAATTGTTCTTAAATGCGGCATTCCAAATTTCTCAAGAAGTATGGGGGATATCTTTTCCAGCTCTAATGCATGTCTAATACACTGTCAGGATATTTCAGTTTCTTGCCTGTATTCCCAGTCTTATTTACTTCATCATTAATATATTCAGGGCTACATATTCGTAATGCTCTTAAAAGTATAGATCTGAAAACTGATTTCTTAACCTTACTGTTTTGACCATAAGAAAGATGCACGTAGGAACAAATATTAGTAGGTCTTCTGTCAACATCGTATTTAACCCATTACTATTTCTATGCACGACACAATCCAAAAAGGGTAGGCACCCATCTTTTTCCATTTCCATTGTGAATATTATTGATGGTACTAATTGATTTAACTTGGCAAAAACCTGTTCACATCCTCGTTCCCTAGCCATACAAAAATTATCTCGTCAACATACCTAAACCATACTACATTGTGTGGTATGGTTTTGTTTAATATTTTCTTTTCCAAAAATTCCATATACAAATTACTTAACACGGTGAATAGAGGGTTTCCCATCGCCATACCAAAACTTTGTGAATAAAATTTCTCATTGAATTCAAATTTGCATTCTTTTACACATAATATAATCAGTAGAATTAATGATCTCAGTAAATGGGATATCTAGCAGTGTATTCTCTAATAAACCCATTAAAAACTCCAGCACCCAACATCCCAACGAGTTTCCCGACCCAGCAGCGAACGAACCACTAACATTTCATTCCACTTACCCTCTTCACCGCGAGATGTGATGGAAATGAACCCTGGTCTTTGAAGTAAGAGTCCAGGCATGCCAATTTTTCCACACAGATCATAAAAGAATTTGAACCCTAAGCACTACATGCCTGAGGTTTTTCCCGATGTGTCAGAAATGTGTTCATTTTCATCATATCTCACGGTGAAGAGACTAAGTCGAATGAAATGTTAGCAATTAGTTCGCTGCTGAGTCGGGAAGTTGGATAAAATTTGCTGGTATGCTGAAGGCAAGACGCCTAACCGGGAAGAACCTCATGTACGTGGTATCTGGGTTCCAACTTCTGTTATGACTTATGTGGAGGACTTGCTAATGCCCTGGACTCTCACTTGAAAGACTGGGGTTTGGTCTCGATGTGAGTCAGAAATTTATTTCTGTGAAACATGTTTTCATGTGTTCATTTATATATATATATATATATATATATATATATATATATATATATATATATATATATATATATATACTCATCTATATATATATATATATATATATATATATATATATATATATATATATATATATATATATATATATATATATATATATATATATATATATATATATATATATATATATATATATATATATATATATATATATATATATATATATATATATATATATATATATATATATATATATATATATATATATATATATATATATATATATATATATATATATATATATATATATATATATATATATATATATATATATATATATATATACATATATATATATATATATATATATATATATACATATATATATATATATATATATATATATATATATATATATATATATATATATATATATATATATATATATATATATATATATATATATATATATATATATATATATATATATATATATATATATATATATATATATATATATATATATATATATATATATATATATATATATATATATATATATAAGATCATGTATTTAAATTCTTTCACATCATCAGGGAGAACGTTTATATGTAAATTAATTAAAAGTTCTATACAAGACTTTACTTTTAAAAACGTAGAGAGCAAGCTAGAAAACTTATAAAAATAGAACATAAAACTTATAAAAATAGAAACAAAAAAGATAAAATAATCAGTTTTAAACTTAACTCTATTTACACCTTAATACACTTTATCCCTAACGCCAGATTGGGTCCTCTTTCACCAGGAAGCTTCTATATATTAATTGTTTCCCTACTCATGTTTTTAACAAATCTTCTAAATAGAAAAATTCTCCAATCTTGCTCATAATGTATGAATCTTATATGGATAGTCCAAAAATATATTGAGCCATCGATCTGGTATGGCTCTCTTTTCAGAAGATGCTATTTATATGTTGTCTATGAGTACAATGCAGGTGTGGCATGGAGACGTATGTGTCATTGGAGATGGCGGTTGTTCTGAAACACTAAATATTAAACAACGGTTCCCTCACTGAATTGTCAAACCCGTCGTTGTTTATACTCTCTCGTTAGCCTCCAGTGCATATGTATTTAAGTATGGTTTTTTGCTATTTTTGGTCGAGTCTGGATTATTTTATCTTTTTGGCCTATTTTATAAGTATCCGTTTTTAAAGTAAAGGAACATTTTATTGTGCTGATGATGTGATTAAGAATCATGAAAGAATGGGTCATATTTATTTGTATATATATAGGATATATATAGGAGTTTTCAAGATAATACAGCAAAACAGTTAATTTTGTTATTCATAGCTTGACAAGTGTATTTATAGACAGGAATTTATGTGTCATTGAATGGCGGTTGTTCTGTGATAAAATATCCAGTTCTTTGATCTGCCCATCCGGTGGCTTGAGAATGGGTCATATTTATTTGTTTCATTTATATATTAATTTTTTTCTTTGTTGTTTTCTTGAACATTATCCATATTCTTTGATCTGCACGCTGTTTTCATTTATATATTATTTTTTTATGTTGTATATTGTCAACAGTTATTACAATAATGCTTACTTTTTTTAATATGTACTATTTACAGGGTATTTACACATTCATCTGTAAAGAAGGTGTTCATTTTACAGCATCTTGGTAAGATATATTTGGAAGCTACAAGTTTACATTTAATAATATTTATTCTACCATTTAAATCTAAGTTATCATCTCTTCTTCCCCAAACTGCGTTAAGATATTTAATAACTAGCAAGACATAGTGTTGCTTTGTTTCTTAGTTCTGAAACGAAAATCTAAAATTAAGGTTTTAATTGGTTGGTCACATTTAACAACAACTATTTATATCAAAAGATCATAAACCAACCCCACAAAAGCCTGATGAGTGGAGAAAAATGCATAACGTGCAAATGGCTCTCTACCTCTCCACATTTATCACATAATTCGTCTGGTCTGATTTTCAAAATCTTAATTCTCTCTTTTGTAGCCAAAGTTTCATACAAGAAAAGATATAAGAGTCCTTTTTATTACAATCAATAATTTAAGATTCAGATGTGACTAAGCATGAAAGCATTTAAACAAAGGAAAGTTTTCCTCAACAACAGGTTTCTGGGGAGGTTTCAGGGCTCTATAAAAATGCTTAGCTTTGACTTTAGGGAATCCACTGAAATTACGGCTTTTCATGACTGCATCAGTTATTTGCTGATAATACGGCGTTAATTTATTTGAAACAGAATAGCACCCTTCAGCAGCAAGCACATTACCTATCTTATTTTTAGAGTAATACTATATCAGGTGACATTCGTACATTTCTACTGTTACTGTATTCATGAAAGTGCATGAAAGTATAGCAGTCGCTTTGTAGTATACATTATTTACACCAGTACCACCTTCTATTTTGTCTAGGCACAACGTTTCATGCTTGATCGGCTGGTACATTCCGTTCCAAATGTAACTGAACAACTCTGTCTGTCAGTCTCTCTCTCTCTCTCTCTCTCTCTCTCTCTCTCTCTCTCTCTCTCTCTCTCTCTCTCTCATTTTGGCCAAGTTTCTTGACAATGGAAAAATGGCAAGATTTTTTAAGTAACTTGTATTTTTCCTAACATACAAACCGGAAGGTGTTTACATAGGGGTCTCCGGCGAGAGACCTATGTAAAGACCGAAATTTTGTGTTTGTGTAGGAACGAATATGACTCATGTACCACTCTTTACTTAAAACCTTGGTATTGATGTTGATGGCTTTTTGACAATGAAAAAAGTCTGTCAGATAACAGACAAGTTCTCACACTCATTTTACTGATAATATTTTCCCAACATTTTTTGACAATATCATCATAGCCATTGCAAAAAATGGACACCTAATATAGCAACTTCATTCTTAGATTCCAGCCAGGCTAAAGGCCAGACATTTCTGTTCTTCCGAGCTCCAAGACCCATTATACTAGTTTTGTTTCGATTCAGCTCAGCGCCTGTGGCTAATTTAAATTTCTTGATGACTATCCATCTCCACAATACTTTCATCATTACCAGCGATAGCTGAGCTGTCATCTGCATATCCAACAATGATGGTTTCAGATCTATAACGTAACTTTTATTGAAGTAATAGTTTGATTTTTCTTGACTGCTCTGTATAAAGGTTTTTGGAAAATAACATACATAATCACAGATATACGACAACCTTGTCTTACTGACAGTATTATATTAAAATATTCACTTACAATTTCATTTATGCAAAGGGCACCATTGCAGCCATTGTACAGCATCTTAATGTCATTAACAGATTCTTCAGAGTCTGTTAATGAGATTAAGGTGCTGTACACTGACTTAGTCATTATTCTCAGAAGTAGTTTATACAAACCATATCAAACGCTTTATTCCAATCTAAACTGATAATTACATCTTTCTTATTATTTTTATCAACATAATAAATGACATCTCATATAAATCTATTACTGTGCATTATTAATTTACATTTCACAGAACAAAATTGCTCTTTAGATATAATACTTTATAAAACACCTTTCAAACCATTAGGCAGTATTTTTGCGATACATTTATAATCAATGTTTAATAACGAAATTGGTCTCCTACTTTTTAGCTCTTTTGCATCAGTGTTTTTCGGAACAAGCTTTATCTCTTCTTTAGGTTGCCTTTTCCCAAGTTTGCTTTCAGTCAGTACAAAGTTTACTACAATAGCTAACTAATTTTTTACGATCGGCCACACTTTCAAATAAAACTCTGATGCTAAGCCATCTTCTCCAGGCGTCTTACCTTCATTCATTGAGTTAAAAGTCTCCCATATTTCTCCCTCAGATACCTCCTTGTTTAATATTTTCATTTTCTGCCTCACCAATGTGTCAACAAATTGCAAGAAGTGATCTTGGAAACTAGGATTGTGTTTGCTTCAGAGAAGAGGGCTTCCCAATAAGATTTAGCATAATGAATAATGGACTTTGCATTATTAAGTACTTCACTCTCCGTATTTAAAATTCGCATGACTTTCTTTACTGCTCTTACTTTTCCCTTACTCAGTAAATGAAGTGAGATTTGTTCACTCTTTAATCTGTCATTAACTCTCATTCGAATTTGTATTCCCTCACATACTGTACGCGTCTTCTTTTATTGCTTTTATGCAGTCTTTAATCTCTCTGATACGAGCTAGGGGTACATCGTCACGTGAGTTTTTCCCACTTGCTCATTTTAAAATGTTTTGCAAAAATTTGTGCGTTCCGTATTTCTCCTGAGCTGCTTCTTTTCATAACTTTACAACTAATACTTCAATCTTACTCTTTACAAATTCGTCCTCACCAGATCAAAATGTTATCAAACACGTTAATTTGAGACTTCAGATAATTCCTCAGTACTTTAAAAGTCTTTATAAAATCATCCCTCTCTAACAATTTGGAACTGAGCATCCAATACACCTCACCAGTCCTTACTTTATATTTTACAGTTATCTTTGCCATTACCATATTATGGTCAGTCATCGACAAGGGTATATTCTCACATAACTGTATATCATTATCGATCGGGTCTCAATGCAAAATTTTTTTTTCTGAAATAGGTGTACAAAAGTATATCATTAGTGTAGAACCAAGCATCTTTCAATGATAGTTGCCTCACTAAACTGCAAAAAGCCCTCGAGACATTCGTCTCTTTACCAGTATTTACATCCCGAGCTGACACAACACAATTGAAAAAATCTCCTGCCATCATGAAGTTTGATAAATTATTTCTTAGATGATATAATATATCATTATAATACAGATTTTCTTTCACCCTTTTCCTGGTATTCTCTGACGGGGCGTAATTATTCCAATTCTTACACAAAGTACATGGCCCTCTTCATCTTTTTCTGTTGATGATATTTCAAAATTTTAGTTTTTTTGTTAAACAAAAAGCACTTCCCTCCATTGAAACAATCAGGTTCATTTACTATGATATCAAAATAATCTTCTAGATACCTAATCCTCGATTTATCTCTAACATTATGTTCTTGTGGAAATAAAACATCCAACTTTTATTCCATTGCCAGTATTTTAACCTGCATCTATTTACTGACATCGCTCAACCCACAAATATTAATTGTAGCAAGCACTAGAGCCATGGTGAATGTTAAGGCTTCCATTATGGTCAATCTATGCGACATTGTTCGAATGACTTTCCATTTTTGTGTGCTTAACCAAGTGTGATTGACCACCTGTATCCTCCACACTGCTGTAATCAGTTTTATGTCTCTTAACATTGACATTTCCAATATCATCTACGATGAGGTCATCCAGTGAACCTTGTAGTATATCTGTTCATTGAGAAAAATGCATAAGAGGGGTCAAAGCAGAAGCTCCGCTCAACCTAGCATCCAGCATTTCTACATCCGCCTCCTGATTGCTTTGACTGGAAAACGTTTCGTTGCCGTCATTTTCCGTCGCTCTTGAAGAAGAATCTCTTGTCGTGAAAGGTGTATCATTATCGTCCGCAAACGCACTGTCTTGGTTCGTCCGCGCAGGCAGCCCGTGGCGGTACCCTCGGACGGTCATTAACTACCCTTCAACAGGTCGATGTTCATCATTTTTGGCGACCTTAACGACATGTTACATTCATTTTCAACGTTGTTGTCTGTCGGTGTTTAAGTCATAAACTTGAAATAATTCATACATTTTATTATTCTTGTATATAAAGGTTTTGTTGCTTTTGTTGTCCTTGGCAAATGTTAGTTTTTGTCAGTAGATGGCGTTGTCGTTTTGTCGTTCTCTTTGTTCCATATTCCTTGGAAAATTGTTTTCGCTTGCGGTTCGTGTTTTAAATTCACTTCCACCTGAAGCATTCCCAATCTCGGACCGTAGGTATTACTTATTATACAATTTATGTAATTTAAATATTATACAAGTTATGTAATTTAAATGTTTAATCGTTGGAAATTAATTCATTTGTAATATATTCACTTCTAATTTGTATAAATGCTATTTGTAAATTTTATGCTGATTGCAGATTTTATGTACCCTGACGAATCTGCCAGCTGTTTTTGTCAGAATGAACTGTACCTGCCATTTGTAATCTTAATGGACGCTTCCACTAAACATCATAATGTGGAGCCATAATTCTTTACCTTCAAATATACACAAAGGAAAGTTTGTTTAAACTGGAATTTTTTTTATTATTGAATTATGTAAACTGTTCATCTAATCAGCCTTATGGTTTATATTTTATTAAACCATTTTTCATTTAGAATATATTAAGGTGTTTTTTTAAATAAAATATAAAAATGTTTATATCTTTGTTTCCACCATAAATACTGTATTTGGAAGTGATTTCTCAAACATTTTAGTAATTTGAGGTAGTCGAGGTGCCTTAAGTTAAACATCACAATTGCCATCAATTGTTTACATCTTATAACCCTTTAAAACCTCGACAAGTGGCGCAGTGAGTAGGATTAATTTTTATACATGGTGATGTACTGTTTGCTGATATCCTTTTATTTGCAGTTAATCATGTGCGTGATACCTGCGGCCGAGATGGAGTGTCTTCAGGTATAAGTACTTGTGATGACAACTTGGTTGTATTTCCTCTCAGTCGACATGGTGTTCATGTGCAGATTGTATTGTGCTTTGGTGATGAATTTTGAGGTAAGGTATTTAGTATTTTGTATATTTTTGTTGTTGTGAAGTGGTTCGAGAATTTTTGCAGTTAGATTTGCTGTGGTAAAATTGGGAAGTGATTATTTAATGTTTTATTAAATTTATAATCAGTGGCTTCAGAAGTCTTGTTTGTAATGAAGGTAGAATGGAATTAGGGTCAGTGACCGATCTATAAAATCCTCTGGTTTCTCAGTGATACTGTGTTTTGAAATCTTGTTGATTGATAGGCTACGGAGAGTTTCGAGATTTTGATGTTCGTTATAATTACTGATGAGTGCCTAAATTTTGTTTTAATTCTATCTAAGTGAAATTTTAATGTTTCATAGTGCTTTAGTTGCATAGAAACTTCGTGGCGTTTTAAAGCATTGCTGTCTTGTGGTAGTGTTATTCAGCCTTTGGTAATCCTGTAATTTTTTTAAAGCAAAATGCTATATTACAAGATTAGCTCTGTTAACATTAACTTGTGTGTTTAATATTTTGCCTAAGTTGGCTTGTGTGTATTAGCATGTGCTATTGAACACATATAAAATTTATTTCTAGTTTAAATTTATCTATTGCTGATACAAGTGGAAATTTAAAAATTTTTGCATATTTTTGCAGCTAATTGAATTCCTTGTTGTAGCATGATATCTTTTGCATAGTAATTTCAGTATTTTTCTAATAATGGATATGTTAAAATTGTTTGAGAAGGCAATTGAGTTAGGATTGACTAAGGAGAGTGCTGAAGCTTTTGTAAATAAACAAATTGCTAAAGAAGAAGAAGATAAACTTAGAGAAGAAAGAATAGCAGAGAGAAATGAAAAGAAATTATTTGCAGAATTGGCTGACAAAGAGGAAGCTAGAAAACATGAACTTGAAATGGCTAAATTGAAATTTGAAGCTGGTGCTAGTAATGTGAGTGAGAATAGGTTTGTTTCATCTTTGCCTAAAATTCCTCCATTTGATGATAAAATAGATGATATTGAGACGTATTTACAACGCTTTGAGAAACTAGCTAAATTTCATAAGTGGGAACAGAGTGAATACGCTCCTTTATTGGGAACTTTACTTAGAGGTAAATCTTTGAAAACTTATTGTAGTCTTGCTTCAGATATAGCTGACGATTATGATAAGCTAAAGAAAGCTCTACTGAAATCATTTCATGTTAATCCGAATGAGTATAGGAAGAAGTTCAGAGAAGGTACAATCATTATAAGTGAAAGCTATTTACAACTTGTTTGTCGGTTGAGACAATATTTTGATAAATGGTTAGAACTTTCAGAGATTGAGAACACATATGAGTCTGTTTGTGATTTCATGATTTGTGATCAGATCTTGACTAACTGTTCTCCTGATTTGCGAATGTTTTTGCAAGAAAAGAAATTGAAAGGTTCTCAACAATTGGCTGAAATTGCTGATAATTTCATGACTGCCCATGGGGTAAACAAGTGCATGAAAACTAAGTTTAAAGTTAGAGAAAAACAAAAATATCCTCTTAAAAGTACACTTTCAGATACAAAACTTGGTGATCCTGTTGTTAACCCTTATGAAAAGCTGAAATGTCATCTTTGTAATAAGATGGGTCATATACGACCTAACTGTCCTGAAAATCCCACCAATTTCAGCAAAGAAAAAAACCCTGTACCCAAAGTGTCAGTAGCGTTTGCTCTTGAAGAGAAACCCAAAGATTGTGTAGTTGATGACAAGGGTAAAGTATTTGGTATCCGTGCTAACATTGTTTTTGATACAGGATGTAATACTGTAGTTTACGTGAAGAATTGGTACTAAGTATTACAAACTAGGAGTCCTATTAAAGTATATAATTTTCTTGGTGTCCCTGTGTATTTGCCTACTTTGAAATGTAATATAAAGTCCAAGTTTTTTACTGGTCGCTGTAGAGCGGTAGTTGCACCTATTAAATGTGCTGATGTATTGATTGGTATTATACCTGGTTTAAAGTCTAACGTAACTTCTGGATTAAGTTTGATCAGTGATTTATCTTCTAGTAATCATATAGATGATGGTAATCAGATTGCAAATTCAGTTGATTTAAGTAATTTATCTGTTGCTGAAAATCAATGTACAGTTAACGTAACAACTCGTGCACAGAAAGTGAAACAAAGTATGCCGGTCATGCCTTTGTCTAGTAATTTACCAGATTTGAACGTAGATTCTTCTGACTTTTCTAGTTACCAGTTAACTTGTAAAACATTGAAGAGTGTTAGAGATGCTTTACGTAAGAATGAAGAAATAGTTTGCAAAGGTCGTACAGTCAAGTATGTATCTGTTGATAATCTTCTTTATCGTAAATGTGTTAAAAGTACTAATATTCAAGATGTTGGGGCTTTGCAACTTGTTGTTCCATTGAAGTACCGTGATATGGTAATGAAAGTAGGTCACGAGTCATTGTTATCCGGACATTTCTCATCTAGAAAAACTATTGATAAGATATTACATAAATTTATTGGCCACGAGCTGGAGCTGAAATTGCCAGATTTACTAAATCTTGTCATACCTGTCAGAAATTGCAGGAAGTCTACTAAAGTTCCTCTGTGTAGCCCTCCCCATAATTAGTGAACCTTTTTCTAGAATTGCCATCGATATTGTAGGTCCTATTACACCTGCATCGGATAGAGGTCATAAATACATTCTTACTGTTATTGACTTAGCTACACGTTATACAGAAGCAGTTCCATTGCAAAATATTGATTCTGTAAACAATTGCTGAAAGTCTTATGGAGATATTTTGTCGCGTTGGCGTTCTAAAGAAATTCTAAGTGATAGGGGAACTCAATTTCGTTCCGACCTTATGTCCGAAGTTCATAAACTTCTATCTGTGAAAGCCCTTTATACTAGCCCGTACCATGCAGCCTGCAACGGCGTTGTTGAGAGATTGAATGGTGTCCTCAAAGGTATTCTTAAGAAAGTGTGTTGTGATTATCCATCAAACTGGGACCGTTATCTTCCAGTGGTTCTTTTTGCTTATCGGGAAATACCCAATGATTCTTTAAAGTTTAGCCCGTTTGAATTACTCTATGGTAGAAATGTGCGTGGACCATTAGCAATTCTCCATGAACTATTTAGTAATTCCAATCTTGATGATGATTTGAAGACTACTTATCAGTATATTATTGACTTGAGGTCCAAATTACAGGAAATGGCGAAACTTGCTGTGCATAATGCAGAAATAAGCTCTCGTAAGTTTAAGGAATATTTTGATAAGAAGTGTAAAATGCGTAAGTTTGAAAAGGGAGAAGAAGTGTTGGTTATGCTTCCCACTAGTAGTAATAAGTTTTTAATGCAGTGGAAAGGCCCTTATTCTGTTGATTCCTGTCATTCCAATGGTGTAGATTATCTTGTTAAAATTGGGAATAAAGTAAAACTCTATCATGTGAATATGCTCAAGAAGTATTATCGACGTGCCAAAGTTAACGTTGTAGAGAAAGCGGTAAAAAGTGTAAAGAACAGTAATGATTTGTTTAAGCCTGTTCAAGTAAATTTTCTTGAACTTGAAAGTGATAGCAATGCTGGTATTGAATTTTTTGAGCTTGATAGTAACAACTGCCATATCAACCCTGAACTGTCACATTCTCAGAGAAAAGACATTGCCAAAGTCATTAGTTCTTATTCTGATGTAATATCTGATAAACCTGGAATTTCTAGGGTGATGAAACATAGTATAAAACTTGTGAATGATATCCCTTTCAGATTTAAAATGTACCTGGTTCCCGTACATCTTGTTAATGAATTTAACGATGAAGTAGATAAAATGCTTGAGATGAATATTATAGAGCCATCATCATCTCCATATTGTTCCCCAGTTGTACTTGTCAGAAAACCTGACAAATCTTTACGAGTATGTATAGACTATAGGAATTGAATAATTTAACCGTATTTGATGCAGAGCCAATGCCCCGTTTAACAGATTCCTTGCATGAATTTAGTAATAAACTTTATTTTACGGAACTTGATTTATGTAAGGGCTATTATCAGATACCCATGTCAGAAGATAGTAAACAATATACAGCATTTGCAACAAAATATGGACTTATGCAGTTTACAAAAATGCCCTTTGGTCTCAAAACGGCCTGTGCTACGTTTATCAGGTTAATGCGTAGAGTTCTTGCCGGATTATCAAATGTTTCCTGCTACTTTGATAATACGAGTATAGTAATCTTTAGTAATAATTGGGATGATCATGTCGTTCATGTCCAGAAAGTTTTTGACAGGTTGCGTGAACATAATCTTACAGTTGGCCCTTCTAAATGTAACTTTGGATATAGTAAGATAAATTACCTTGGATATTCTTTAGGCAATAATTCATTGAGTCCACAAAATGGTAAAATTTAAAGTATCTTATCCATGCCATTACCTTCTACCAAGAAGCAATTAAGATCATTCATGGGAACTGTAGGTTTTACCAACGTTTTATTCCTGATTACTCTATTATTGCAGCTCCAGTTACAAATTTGCTAAAGAAAGGTAGTAGTAATCAATTGCAATGGACTGATGAACAAATCAATAGTTTTAATCAACTTAGAAGTTGTCTTTCAAAACAACCCATTTTAATGCTTCATAATTTGTCAGAAGTTTTCTATCTACGCACAGATGCTTCTTCAACTGGTGTTGGTGCTGTCCTGCTGCAGAAATCTGACGGTGTATTAAAACCAGTTGCGTATGATAGTAAGAAGTTTTCAGGCCCTGAAACACGATATTCTGTCATAGAGAAGGAATGCTATGCAATTAAGAGAGAAATTGAAAAATTTAAAGAATACTTGTACAGTAGAGAATTTATTTTGCAGACTGACCATCTTCCCTTAGCATACCTACACAAAATGAAGAACAACAATGATAGGCTTATGCGTTGGGCTCTGTCTTCAACCCTATTCTTTCAGAGTCGAGTATATCAAAGGCTCGGAGAATATTGGTTCCGACATGCTTAGTCGTTGTATATAATTTTATTTCTAGTTTATGCTTGGTATGGGGGTATTGTCGGTGTTTAAGTCATAAACTTGAAATAATTCATACATTTTATTATTCTTGTATATAAAGGTTTTGTTGCTTTTGTTGTCCTTGGCAAATGTTAGTTTTTGTCAGTAGATGGCGTTGTCGTTTTGTCGTTCTCTTTGTTCCATATTCCTTGAAAATTGTTTTTCGCTTGTGGTTCGTGTTTTAAATTCACTTCCACCTGAAGCATTCCCAATCTCGGACCGTAAGTATTACTTATTATACAATTTATGTAATTTTAAATATTATACAAGTTATGTAATTTAAATGTTGAATGGTTGGAAATTAATTCATTTGTAATATATTCACTTCTAATTTGTATAAATGCTATTTGTAAATTTTATGCTGATTGCAGATTTTATGTACCCTGACGAATCTGCCAGCTAAGCTTGTCAGAATGAACTGTACCTGCCATTTGTAATCTTAATGGGCGCTTCCACTAAACATCATAATGTGGAGCCATAATTCTTTACCTTCAAATATACACAAAGGAAAGTTTGTTTAAACTGGAATTTTTTTTATTATTGAATTATGTAAACTGTTCATCTAATCAGCCTTATGGTTTATATTTTATTAAACCATTTTTCATTTAGAATATATTAAGGTGTTTTTTTTTTATAAAATATAAAAATTTTTATATCTTTGTTTCCACCATAAATACTGTATTTGGAAGTGATTTCTCAAACATTTTAGTAATTTGAGGTAGTCGAGGTGCCTTAAGTTAAACATCACAATTGCCATCAATTGTTTACATCTTATAACCCTTTAAAACCTCGACATTGTCTGTCGTCCCCAGAGGGATGACTTCGGTTTCCATAATCTCGACATTTTCTTCTTGTGTCATTTCCGATTCTACATTTTCATTCCTTTCTATGATATCACTTATCTTTGTCTTTCTATCTCCTGCACGTTCATCACATTTTACTCGGAAGGTACTTTGTATTTTACCACTTTTTTGTTAGTATTTACAGAGGTAGTTTTTTCACTCTTCTTGTGACTCAGCCGACAAGATATCCTCGGCACCTATTTTGTTAGTTACTTTCTTCTGCGATTCTGTTGGCGTGATATCATGCAACCTCTCGTTTTCGTTATCGTTAATTCCTTCTATTTTCTCGGCATACTATTCACTTCTGTTTCTTCAGCTACTGTTTTCCTTCCTGCAACTACTAAATCTGGAAAATCTTCACTGCTGAAAACATTTCTTTCTAAACACACTATTTCACAGTTTCTTGCTTCATGAGTTTTAGATCCACGCTTAAAGCAAGTTCTGCACTGCCCGCTAGATAAAAACTAAATATGAAATTCGTTTACGGTCACTTTCGAAGGGATATTCTGCTCTATGTTGACGCTGAGAGTACCTTGACAGTGGCCGTGTTTATATCTGCTGTCCCTGATAGTTTCTGCGGCGCCGTATTGATTCCAGATAATAATCAGAACCTCGTCAACTATCTCAGGAGGGCAGTCACGTATTGACACATAAATTAGTATGCGCTATAGTTTCATTTCTTATTTTCCCATTTATTGCGCCATTCGCATCAAATGATATCTCGTTTCCTTCGTTATCATCAACAAATTTCTGGAATACATTGCCATTTTCGAATTTAATAATGATATCTCTCAAGTATTGTAGTACAGTAGCCTAATGTTTTCCACCTTAAGATGTAGCCTATTAAACAACAGGTTTCCAACATAATCCTGTGTAGGTTTATTCACGGTTAGAAACACTAAACTCACCGAATTTACTCTCCTTAATTTAGAATGGAAAGGCATCTTGGCGATCTCACACTCCGTAAGTAGTGGTAGCGCAGGATGGGTGGCGGTAGCAGCGGGGCGACGGTAAGCCACCTGGCTGTAACCCTGAGGCGATTAGCTACTAGGCGTAAATACAGTAGTTGCCGGCCAGAGATTCCCGTAGATTTGACTAGGATCTTTATGGTCAAGAAATAACGTTTTCTGTTGTGTATTAACTTTGCGTAGGATATTGTGCATGTTGAAGCTCTGCTTGTCTCTGGTGCATTGTGGGTTGTAACTAGGGAAAAGCCCGCCGATTTTGTCGAGGTAAGAAGTAGCAAGATATAGCCATTAAAGACAACGGTTAGCCAGCTGTATTATTTATCCTCTACCTTGGGCCACCACGTGATAATTGACGACGGAATTTAGTACCCGAAGGCAGAGGAAAATTGCTATGGTAGCCCTTTTTTTTTATGGTTTGTTCATCTTCTGAATTGCCGAGTGGCCGCGTTGATGCCGACAAGGAGAGAAGGGCGTCTTGGCAACATAACAAATGAATTGTTCACAGTGGCTAATTTTTTCTTTTATTTAATCAAATATGGAAGTGCATCATTGTTTCACAGCCTATTATGGTAGCAGTATGCTTAAACTACTGTGTTTTTGTTTGTCCTTTTGATTTGTCATGTGGCTTACATTAGGTTATGGTGCTTTTGATTAGGACGGTTTTGTTACATTAAGGTAATTAGACCTTGTTGCTTACAGATTCGTGTAGTATGTTACTGGCACGTATCCTGCAAAAATCTTTATTATATAATTCAGAAACCTGCAGTAATGGTTTTGGCTAAGCCAAATTAATTACCTTTGATTTATATGTAATAATAAGTCTGAGGGTGAATTGTAGTGGATATGGCTACTCCACAGATTAAAACTGATGCATTTAACCCCGCCAAAATTTCTATTGAATTGTGGTTGAGTTTATTGGAAGCAAGTTTTGCTTATATGTCTAGAACTGACTGTTAGAAAGAAGAATGTTCTTTTGGTGTCTTTGGTACTGAACTGTTTGCAGTTCTAGATAATATACGTGCAACAGATTTGCCACATACTAAAACATATGGACAGGTGTTAGTTTTGCTTAAGGTACATTATGTGATATTAAACCTAGCTAACACAGAAGTTCACTTGCTTTTCAGCAAAGAAGGAAAAAAGGAGAGTCTTTGAAAGTTTCGTATGCTGACCTGAAATCTTTGGCAAAAGATTGTGAGTTTGGTACACAGTTTGATGCTCGAGTGAGATACCAGTTGTTTATGGTTTTAGAGCATGAGGTTTACTTTGTCAATTTGGTTGCTGAAAACTTAGATTTTAAGTCCATGACCTCTACTCAGATTTTTGAAAGGGTTTTGAATTGAGAGAAAGCTTTTGTTTCTGAAAAGTCACTCCCTATACAACAGGTGAAGTAATTTTAAAGAAATCTGTTTCTTACAAACATTGTGGAAACCCTCATGATAGTGTGAAATTCCGTTTTAAAGATAGGGTATGCTATCAGTGTTAGAAAAAGGGCCATTAAAAAATAGTTTGCACAGCTGTTGTAAGTAGTAATAAAAGTGATGAAGAGAAAAATGGTTGTAAACCTGTAGTACATAAAAAGAGGAAAAGTATTAAAGAATTGACAATGTAACTGTTTTGAGTGACAGTGAAGATCAATTTTTATCAATTACCACTATTCATGCTGTAAAAGATGAAATTAAGGTGACAATTAGGGACCAAATTGTTCCTTTTGAGGTTGATTCTGGTGCTGCACTTAGCACTATAAGTGAAGATTGGTCTCACACCTTTGGTTTACCTGTTGAAGATTGTAAGAAACATTTAAAGGAATATGATAATGTTAACATAAATGTGTTAGGTAATGTTTCTGTAGATGTTGCTTATAGTGATCATAATGTCAGTCAGATTTTTTATGTTGTTGAAAATAAGAATTAAAATCTCTGTGGTAAAGATTTGATGGGTGAAATTGGTATTTACTTGATGGGCATAGTTAATTCATCTAAAGTAAATAAGGTTGACAGAAATGTTCAGGATTTATTTGATAACTACGAGGTGGACCCTAAGAAACCGATTGTAGGTTTGGTTGCCAAAATTCATGTGAAAGGTGATTCAGTACCTAAATTTAGAAAGCACAGAACTGTTCCTTTTCATAATTAGTCCATGGATGAAGATGCCTTGCTGACTTGGGTTAATGATGATATAATTCAGTCTGTCAGTTCAACTGAATGGGCAGCTCCTATTGTTACTGTTATGAAATCTGATAACTCTGTTCGTATTTGTGGTGATTTCAAGAAACTGAATCAATGTCCAAACTGTGGTCAGTATCCATTACCAAGGATTGATGAATTATTACCAGAGATTGGTAAAGGGGAAATATTTTCCACTATTGATTATAGATGTATTTTCTAAATTAATGGATGGTCATGCTACTTCTCAGCGACATCGAATGTTACTATTGGGTCGCTTAGGAAAACCTTTTCTAATTTTGGTATTCCAGACGATATTGTACAAGATAACGCACCATATTTTGTTTTTGAAGAGATTAAGTCTTTTTTAAAAGATAAATGGTGTAGGTCTTATATCTTCTGCACCATTTAACCCTTCATGAAATGGATTAACTGAGCGAGCTGTGAGAACTTTT
>NC_089761.1:6842041-6854541 GCF_040412425.1 Macrobrachium rosenbergii
TGTCTTCGTTAATGTTCCTTTCCAGTATAGTATTGGAATAAACTATGTTTTTTGCCCCTCCTTAATTCATTGTATGACTGCTTTCACTTACATGAGCGAAAATTACTCTTGCCAGTAATAAATTCCTGCAAGTGATGACAGTTCACATTATATTAATGTTAGCTGCATTAATGCAGATTTTAAGAAACAGTATCATTACATCTTGTTACTAAGAGACATATTTGTCCTAATGGTTTGTTTTGACTCAAGTGTACAAAAAGAGTATAATTTCTTTGGGAAGTTCCAAATGAAGATGTATGTTGATTTATTCTGACAATTAAATCTTTATTTGTGTGGAATATTTCATACTATTTTTATTCCCTGATATTCTCTTTTCAAATATTTTGCTAGTCTGTCTAATATAGAAATTCTCATAGGACATTCATTGGATATAAAATTCAAATCTTTTGGTAATGCTGGGGGAGTTCTCTATAAACGCTTGTTTCATTGTCGTTAGGTTTTTAATAATAATAGGGCATGTTAAGACTGGCATATTAAGATGTAAAAACAAATTATTATATCTTATATATAATATTTATATATATATATAACATATATATATATATATATATATATATATATATATATATATATATATATATATATATATATATATATATATATATATATATATATATATATATATATATATATATATTTATTTATATGAGTGAATGTTTGAATATTTGTTTGTCCACTATAGAAATTCAAACTGCTTGATAGACCCAGAGAAAATTTTGCACACGGCCTCTATGCCACCCCAGAAAGGTTTATGACTCAAAATCAAACCCTTACCCCCTGACAGACATACAAATACAGACAAAACAAATGAAATTTTCGTTTTTACGTCACCTTTTCCTCTAGTTTTCTGGCTTTATTCTCATTTTTCCCTTGAAGCTTCACCTTTTCTTCTGGCACTACCAGAAGTATGATTAACCTACAACAATAAATCCCCTATAACATAAATTCTTTATTAGAGTTTACGTGAATTTTGATCATAATTTATGATAATAATTATCATAATTGTTTATTATCTCGATAAAATCTACATTGAAAACCTAAATTGATAATTTCTTTTCACAGTAAGCGAAGCAGAGCGACAATCACAAGTCATTTGCCCCGCCTGTTTATACATTTGGTTGAAGACGTTATATATTATATAATAAGTAAATAAACACATTTCCTTTTTGTGTATGGTGTTAAAATGGTCCTACACACGATCTTACGTTGATTATTACATGAACACCAACATTGTGTAGGAAGAACAACAGGTTGTTAGCTGTGCTGGAATAATCGGAATGTCACCTTGGACAGTTCATCGATTGATGATCAGAATCAATTATCATGCAAATTGGCAAAAAATCTAAATTGCATATGGAAGATAAGTTTCTTTTCACGTTGCATGGTACAAATTACCTGGAAGATAATGACTGAAAATTCTAGATTAAAACTCTACAGAAATGTAGATCATTACATTTGGAAATCTTTTCTGAAAGGCACTGGGAGGGTAAATGTATTAGATGCAAATAGGGGTTAAATTAAGAAATGGCAACTACTGCACTTCAAATAAATCAAAGTGCTCACATCCTACACAACACATCAATTCATACATTTTGCTGAAGTAATCATACACAGTAAGGAATAGTATTCCCATCACTTATGAAAATAAAATAATTGTTTATGGTTATATATTAGAATGATATATATTCATTTCTATCTTTTAGCAATGTGTATTTATTCAACGCAATAAATAACCCATCCTCCAAGAAGGGAAATATTTTGCTTAATTCATGATTATATTATTGTGCGAATTGATCAAGCTTATAGATTTCATATGTGTAACTTATACATAATTCTATGTTAAGGAATTTAATGTCATTGTAAAGCTAATGAGTTGTAATTTATTATATTATGTTAAAAAGTCCTTTCAACCTATTTAAAAAAAATAAAAAAATACATATCACGAGTTCAAGTTAGCTGTATAAGCAAGTGTTTTGCTACTTTTTTCTTGATATGATGAGGGGGTGGAGGGCTAACTCTTGCAACAATTCACTTAATAATAGGAAAGAAGTATAAAGGCATAGTAGAGAATAAACTAAATGTTTCTTTTTGAAAAAAGACGTCTATTGTCATACAATATTAATGAATAAGTTCAAATTAGAACTGAAGGGTTGGTTCAGTGTTTAAGGATTGGGCAGTGAAGTTTACTTTCATTATAGTAACATGTCATAAAAAGACAACGTTGGCCTAGGCATATACCAAACTGTCTGCCTCACAAGGAAATATTGTTTGAGTTTTATTGTATGATTTGGACTTATAAAGGCCCACAAATAGTGCTGAAGGGTCTAACAGTGATACAGCAGCAAACTGTCATGAAATTGGTGCTAACCTGTCCAGACGTGCAATTACCTGTCATTTGGTTGGAAGATATTTAGTCAATAACATCAGTTCATCTATTCTGGTAAATGGACTGTTTCCACCAACAAACTGTTGTCTACACGTAAGTTTTAATGGCAGTTTCGATGAACTGACAGAAGAAATGACAGGTAAACTTGATCGTGAATACATGGCCTTAGGTTGTTGAATTCTATAATAGTGGATGGGTGTTATGGAGGAGAAAGAAGAAGAGAGGGCTAAGTAGTTTATCAAATATCATTCAGAGTTTTTCTGGGTGGGTTAGTCAGCTAGTGTGTGTGTGTGTATATATATATATATATATATATATATATATATATATATATATATATATATATATATATATATATATATACATATATATTATAACAATAATATATTATCCCAAAGTGTTCCAAGTACCTGGTTAATACGCTACCAGTAACAGAATTCAAAATTTACCTCACTTACAGCCAGATACCTGAACTCTCATAAAAAAATACACCTGTGTGTGTGTATATATATATATATATATATATATATATATATATATATATATATATATATATATATATATATATATATATATATATATATATATATATATATATATATATATATATCCCCAATAATAATATTATCCCAAAGTGTTCCAAGTACCAGGTTATTACGCTACCAGTAACAGAATTCAAAATTTACCTCACTTACAGCCAGATACCTGAACTCTCATAAAAAAAAATACACCTGAATACTCTAAAGGCAACAGTGACCCCTTAAAAAGCTTATCAACTATGTGAGGGATCAAAGTGTACTAAAGTTTATCAAAACAATTGTGAGGAATCAATATATACTAAAGTTGATCAAAGGACGTTACTCCATTAATACAACTTTACCCCGTTCGTACCGTCTAAAGATGTGCTTGACAGCTAGACGGTACGAACGGCTAGTACAAGGGTTACACAAGAGGAAGAATCAGAGAAATTGTCTACAAGAATGCCTACAGGAACAAGTTTCTCCCAAAATGTACGGTTTCACGCGTTGGACATCGGCGTCAGACCCATTTCCGGACTCCATCCGCACATTCCTCCAAGACAGAATACAAGCCACACACCAAGACATCTATGTGATTAGAAGAAAAATAAGTGAGCTAGCCACGTCACTTCGCCTCATGTGCAGGGATGATGGTATGTACAGATATCTTTCATATTTTGTGCTATCAGGTGCTGTTGAGAACAGTGAGTCCCACTCCAGAAATTTGTGCTACAAATTAAAAAGACTGATTAGGAACAGCGTATGGGATAATCTTGGCCTTCCCAATAATGTGCTGAATCTCTCTAACCATCCCTCACTGCAGAAGAACAGACCGTTTTAAATCTTGGAGTTTCATTCGCTCTAAAACCTGGTCCCGAGAGTAATCTTAATTTCCTAGTTGCTTTTGATAAACATTTTGCAAAAAACAATTATGACAAGAAAGAGGCATGTCTCAAAGGCATTTTGCTAAATGTCTTGGAGCAAAATAACAACAAAAATTCGCTCCCGAAAAGATTCCAAAATGCATTAGTTAGTTTAAGGAAAAGGGGGGATATCATCATCACAAAATCTGACAAAGACGGGAAAATAGTTCTGTTAGACAAGGAGACATACATCAATAAAGTTCAAGAACTTCTAAACGATGCGGAGACCTATGACAAATTAACGAAAGATCCCACAACAAATATTGCTGCTCAATTTAACAAATCAGTCAGAACCATAGGGGGCAATAAAAAAGACATAGAATTACTAGAGACATTCAAGGTAATCAACCCCTCTCTCCCCTATTTTTACGGCCTCCCGAAAACACATAAAGATGGGATTCCTTTAAGCCCCATAATATCTAGCAGGGGCTCTTTCATGTACAAATTATCAAAATGGCTAGCAGACTTGTTATCACCCTTTCTAGGAACCTTCTCATCCTCCCACGTCAAACATGCAGAGGATTTCATACAAAAATTTAATAGTTTAAACATCCCCTCAAACAACATCAAATTGCTCAGCCTAGACGTCGAGTCATTATTTACTAAAGTCCCGATTGCCGACGTGTTGTCTTTCTTAGAGAGGAAGTTACAACCATATGAAGACCATTTTCTCTTGGCATAGATAAAACTTTAAAACTTATCAACCTCTGTGTAACTAACAACGTGTTTTTCTTTCAATGGTAATTTTACAAACAAAAATTTGGCTGTAGCATGGGAAGTCCCCTATCACCCCTTCTAGCAAACTTGTACATGGAATATTTCGAAACAGAACTTTTGTCGTCTATCAAACCCCATAATATGATCTGGCTTAGATACGTAGATGATATCTTTACTTTCTGGGACAATAGCTGGGGGGACTTTAATGAAATTTTTAATGGGCTAAATTCGCTAGTTCCGACCATAAAATTTAAAACAGAATGGGAAAAGGACGGAAAACTGCCGTTCCTAGATGTACTGATCATAAGAAAACAGAACAGGTATGCATTTACAGTATATAGAAAACCCACCTTCGCTGTCTCCTACATTCATTTCTTAAGCTACCACGACGTCTCCGTAAAAATCATGGTAGGTGCAATTTATTCTCAGAGGACTTAGGATATGTTCAAATGAGTACCTGGATAAAGAATTTAACACGATCCGCCAACACCTAACGCAACTGCTATATCCACCACACATTATCGAGAGGGCTATTAACAAAGAGAATAAAATATACTATAGAGGTCCCACGCACAACAGACAAATAGATTTCAACAACAAAATAAAGCTTTCCGTACGATGAAAACATCCAAAGGCCTCCGAACAACTCAGGCCTAACAATCCTTTCATTTTCCATTATCCCAAATCCATCGGGAGTTCGCTCGTTAACGTATACTTAAATAACAAAAGGGAAGAAGCCGGAGTTTACAAGATACCGTGTAGTAATTGTCTGGACATCAAATATTAGGCGAGACAGGTAGATCGCTCTGAAAAGAATAAAAGAGCACAAAAGATCAGTACGTTACGCTTCGGAGAGTTCGGGAATTTTTCTACATATCAGAAACACAGGGCATGTCATTAACTGAGTGGGGCGGAGTTGGTTTTCAAAAATAGCTGTCCATACAAAAGAAGGATGCTGGAATCTGCTATCATCAATCAAACCAACAATATGAACCTGTCAGGAGGACATTGAAATCGGATGACATCGACACCTTAATCCTCAAACCCCTCATGAAGAAGATGACCCAAGAAACGCGACCGCCAGATCCATCGCCAAACGGAGCTAATGAGGCCAAAACCACTAGGGAATTTGGCCATTCTCCTCCTTAAGAAACGCCACCTCCATAACATCGGAGGCCTAGGGCCACACCTTTATGTTTTTGTATATATACCATTGTAACTTTCCACCTGTCCATATTCTACCAGTGAACAGGGGCACAGAAGCTAGTGCCCAAAATATATGGTTTCAACGTTTAAATAGTGTTTTATGGGCCTTCTTATACATCATATATATATATATATATATATATATATATATATATATACATATATATATATATATATATATATATATATATTAGTAGGTTTAGGGTGAAAGATCAGTCCTTTATTCCTTTTCAAAGTACTTTATTGTTGCTGCGATGTTTCAGGACGAAAGTCCCATTTTCAAGCTATAAAAATAGAAGTTAAAAGTTAAAATATATATATATATATATATATATATATATATATATATATATATATATATATATATATATACATAATACAAATAATATAAAAAGTCAAGTACAAAGGATAGGGAGGAGTGACTACCATAAAGTGCTGAGGGCATAGACCGAGTGACAATTCAGGCCGGGTTCAGCTTCGACTTAAACTCACGAGAGATACAGAGGTGTTGAGGAAGACTGGGTGTTTAACTGTGGAACTAGTTGTTTAATAAAGGGTGATTCCAAGATTGGTAATTATCATTCGTTAGGAGTTTGGCCTATAATTTTAAAATCTTTGTAGTTTATGTCATATTTACATTTCTTTGCATGATCACGTATATATGAAAATTAGGTTGCAGGGTATTAGCTTTAATTTAGTGGCAGTTAAAAATTTCTCGACTAACAACTTCAATTCACAATAGAAATTTAGGTCATGAATAAATGGGACACTTGCATATAATCATTATCTCTCGCGAGTTTAAGTCGAAGCTGAACCCGGCCCGAATTGTCACTCGGTCTGTGCCTTCAGCACCGTATGGTCGTCACTCCTCCTATCCTTTGTACATTTCGTCGTCTAACAATTAATTCATTTATATATATATATATATATATATATATATATATATATATATATATATATATATATATATATATATATGTATATATGTATATATGTATATATGTATATAGACTCTTTATATATGTATGCCAATGTATGTATGTATGTATGTGTATGTATATATGTATGTATTATGTATATATGTATATATGTATATATGTTACCTAAAATTCAATATATGTATATATGTATATATTATATATGTTATATGTATATATATATATATATATATTTGTTTATATATATATATATATGTATATATATATATGTATATATGTATATATGTATATATATATACATATACATATACATATACATATACATATAAATGATATTTTATATATATATACATATACATAATATATACATTATATATATATACATATACATATAGTATATATATATATATATATATATATATATATATATACATATACATATACATATATATTCCATATATATATATATATATATATATATATATATATATATATATATATATATATATAATATATATATATATATATGACCATTTTTATATATATTATATATCATCATGACAATGATTCATATTCAATCAGTAAGCTACAAACGTCCTTTAATATCTAATTCGCTCTACCTCGGAAATAATATATTTTCATATATGTTACCGAAGGGGATTTTTTTTGTCGATAATAAGTTCGTCGTCTCGTGGGCTTGAACCAGGGAAGACAAGAACTCAGGACTACAGTGGACGCTTTTTAACCCACGCGGCCAGCAAGAGAGGTATAAGTGGATATCGTCTTCCCCTATACAAATCGCCCGTCGAACTCAGGTGTTTGTATTTGGAGACGATATCCACCCACCTCTGCCATGCTAACCCTGTAGTGCGTTTGTTGCACGCAGCCATATTTTGACTTTTTTTATCACATCACCGTGATTCATATTCAATCAGTAAGCTACAAACGTCCTTTCATATCTAATTCGCTCTACCTCGGAAATAATATATTTTCATATATGTTACCGAAGGGGAATTTGGTTAGTCTGGATGTGGAATCATTGTTCACTAATGTCCCTGTGGAAGAGACAATTGAGATAATTCTTAACAAAATTTATATTGAAACTAACACTATGTTTAAGGGTTTTAACCGAGACAATTTTAAGAAACTTTTACAACTGGCAGTGCGGGACACTGCCTTCATTTTTAATGGAGTTTCATACTGTCAAGTAGAAGGAATGGCAATGGGGTCTCCACTCGGCCCGACATTTGCCAATATTTTTATGTGTTCACTAGAGGAGCAATTGCTGGACAATTTCCCTCTGGCCTTCCTTCCCCTTTTCTATTGTAGATATGTAGATGACACTTTTGTACTTTTAGAGACAAAGAAAGGGCTGAAATGTTTCTCAGTATGCTAACACAGCACATCCAAATATTAGGTTTACGATTGAGCATGGAAATGATAATAAATTACCCTTTCTGGATGTTTTAGTTACTGAGAAAACGATTGTTTTAATTCATCAGTATTTAGGAAAAGACTTTTTCCGGTATAGGTTTTAATTTTTATAGCCATTGCTGTTTTAACTTTAAATTAAACTCCTTGGTTACCGTCTTCCACAGAGCTTTTAATATAACTTCCAGCTGGTTTGGTTTTAATAATGAAATAACTTTTATACAAATACTTTCTAGACAATTGTTACCCTTCCAGACTTTTTTTATACCTATTTAGATAAATTTCTGAATGATAAACATATACCTAAATTACAAATAACTACAGTTCCTAAGATGACATTTTTTGCCAGTCTCCCTATGATCCACGATAAGTCTTTTTACAACACTTTGAATAACCTAATTCAACAGTATGCACCTGCCATTAATTATAAATTGATTCCGGTCAATCCTCTTAATATCAAATCATTATTCCAGTACAAAGACAAAATTAGCCCTCTTATGACATCAAGCATCGTCTATTTATTTGCTGCCCCCGATGTAGTCAGAGGAAATACGTGGGCGCCTCACGCCGCCTACTGAAAGTGCGAATTGATTGTCATAGGGGGGTCAGTTATAGAACTGGAGTCAAACTATCTAATCCAGAGTTCTCAAATATTCGAGAACACGCCAAAAGATGTAAAACAGAAATTGATTATAGAAATTTTAAAATACTTTCCAAAGTCCCCAGTTCTTCGCTTCTATCTTTGAATCTCTTTTTATTAAACTACTGGTACCAAGATTGAACAACCAAACTACCTCAACAACTCTGTACCTGACGTGAGTTTACCCCGGCCTGGAATTCGTTGTTTATGTCACTCTACTTTTATTTACAAACGGTAACGGTGTTCTTAATTTTGTCTTTCTTTTGTAAAACTTTTTTCTTTTTAATATTTTGATTGTAATTTTAAGTATGAGTCAGATTTTATATTTATATTATACTTATTCCAGCTTTGATAATGAGACAGATGTCTTGAAACGTAAGCACAAATAAAGGTATGCCGTTAATATGGACGTCTTCCTCTTATTTGGTCCTATATATATATATATATATATATATATATATATATATATATATATATATATATATATATATATATATATATATATATTATATATATATATATATATATATATATATATATATATATATATATATATATATATATATATAATATATATATATATATATATATATATATACATAGATATATATATATATATATATATACAGTATATACATAATATTATATATTATATATGTATATAATATTTATATATATATTATATATTTAATATTTATATATATATATATATATAAACAGATGTGGCATATATATATATATATATATATATATATATATATATACATACACATATACATATAAGAAACAAAGAGGCCAAGCGCACAAAAGGTCCAAGCATGAATTTGGTACAAAAGAAAAAAATACACGTTATTCTGATGGCTCAACAACATTGCTCTCATGCATTTCCGAATAAGATAATTGACACGAAAACTGTTTTTCTTTTTACTTTCTTTTAAGTGTTTGTCATTTCTTCTTGTCACAACCTTACGAGTCCTGTTGACTTTAGAATTAGAGTATACAGAAATACTGAGTAAATTTTCCCAGTAATGAAATTCCAAGCGTTTACTTGGAAAAACACAATTTCGCGAGTCAACTGGCAGAAATTATGAATGATTTATTCCTGTTTTTTCATTAAAAATTACTCTGAGTGCATTCGTGCTGCAGTCTAGCTGCTTGAAGTAGACTTCTGGGCCCTTACATTTTTACTGATATTGACACTATTTTATGTCAATACAAGCAACTAAATGCTCAGCTCAGCAACAGCAGGTAATACTGGTCAGTTTAGGAAAAAATTTCATAGCTTTTTATATAGAATGTCTCGTATTTATCCTATAGGCAATTAAAAGTAGAAATTCAGTCACCAACTTGTATGCACACTTTTTATGGAGTTAAACCAAGCTTTTGGGAAAATATCTTTCCCATTCTAAGGGCTGAAAAACTTTGACATGAAAATAAAGTAAATACAAAGCCTCAGTATAAACAAACAACGAACGTTCGAAAAATACAAATAAAAATATAATACATGCAACACTGCACAGCCATAAACTAGAGCGTAAAGTTAAGATCAAACTCAAATACAGAGTGGGGAGGTGGCATTTGCTAAGACAAATCGTTTACATAGTAGTTAAAAGACGTGGTTAGAAACAACCTGTCAAGCAACATACAAGGACACAGAGCTAGTCGAGAGTTTGAGATTTAGAGGATTGTTGGTTAATAGAAAGCTATTCGATAAAAGATTTAGAAAATTATTATATGGTGATTATTCTAGAATTCTATTGTCAAAATTGGCTGAATGATAAACTGACTTCGCAGCTTAAACATGGTTATACATTGTGAGAATTATTTCTTAGTCAATGTATAGTATATCCATAGGAAGCAATGTAGATCCACACAAGTCAGCTGGATCGGACGGCAGGCTCCCAGTCTACTTATAAGACAACCATGCAAGACTACTCTTGAGTTCACATTAACCCAGGAACAGAGTCCTTGAATCCTAACATGATTTCTCTTTTCAATGTATTCTTTAACAAAGAATTCAGCTTAAGATTAACTAAATGTTATAAATCGAAATTGGTTTTATGAGCTTATGTTGAAAATTACCAGTATTTAAAGGAAAGTGGCAGAGATATGAAAAAGTCGGTTTTAGTTATACCGAATGTTATGACCACTGGCTTTTCATTAACTGATGTGAGGAAAAATGTGATTATTGTCAGCTGCTTTTCTTACTGAAATGACAAGAATGCTATTTCATTAAAGTTGCTGAATTTTTTTCACTAGCCTTACTCTTCTCTTATTGATTGATAACTATGTCAAAGGGATAAAAAAATATATATATCAAAATTTCACCAACAAAATGAAAGAATAAGAACAAACCCGAAGCCTTCCGTCTCCTCTGCCAGCTTCAGCTCAAATGGAACAGAAAAAGAAACCTTAAAAATAGCAGCAACTCCTCTTCAGCTCAGACAGATTCTGTTGCAGTTAACGAATGCACCCCGGGCTCGCTCGAATTATTATTTTTTTTCTGATATGCCTAAGCGTTTCCATTATTTCTACCCGAATTTTTCCTGCATTCTTTCTATGACCCCAGTTTTAAAACCAACTTTTATTCCAGCAGTTGTAGACTTTGAGCTCTTTTTATTTTCTTTCTTTTTTGACGATTGTCTTTTGTTTTGTTTGAAGTTTATTTTGATACGCTAGGTCTGCTTATTCCGGTTTCCTTTCATTTTGAATTGCTCTTTTCGTGTAAAAAAAAAAAACAGAATTTATAGAGTGTAAAATCATTCTGAAATTACATATCTTTTCTTTTAGTTCTATAACAACTCTCTCTCTCTCTCTCTCTCTCTCTCTCCTCTCTCTCTCTCTCTCTCTCTCTCTCTCTCTCTCTCTCTCTCTTGTTATGACCTCCGTCAACAAAGTTGAGAAGAATGCACTACATGTGTTCCCCAAATTGTCTATCTATTTGGATGTGTGAGTTCTGGCAGGATGTTTCCCGAAAGGGAGAGCAGAATGGAACGATACCTGGCTTATACAATACATTCATTACATAAACATATCGAGAAGAATAAATCCTGGTGAAAACTAACTCTCATTTGAAGATGTATTTCCAGGGATGCCATTTTACCAGTTCTGTAATACTTCATAGACGGCTACATATTTGCTGTGTTCTTTTCATAATGTATATTTATTGCCCACATGTAATTTATTCGTTCATTTGCAGGAGTTCAGAAACTAACAGATTTACTATTTAGTGATCTTTGAGTAAGTAAACGCTGTGCTGAGTGCAATCGTCGCAAACATTTTTCCTGATTTATAGCCTCTAATCTGCTAATTTATATAATATTTTTCCATTTTCCCAACCGAATCAGAGTTCAATTCCATCCACATGTTACCTTCCCCTGCGGCGTTCAGCGTATCTCTGGAGTTGATCTGACGTTCGCTTCCCTTTGCCTCTCTCAAATTAAACAACGCGCTTTCCTCCAGACAGCCTAATATTCCACGGCAAATATCCTGTTACTCGGTTACAACTGACGAGGTTGGCTCACGTCAAGCTCGACTGGACATTGGGAGCTCCCTACCTATCTGTCGCCAGCAGTTTCAAAACGAAATTGGCTTTGCACATAACTTGAATAAAACATACAGATTCACTGTCAAAATATTTCAAACAGGCAAGTGGAATTAGTCGACAGCTAAGTAGCAAAT
>NC_089761.1:6857041-6877041 GCF_040412425.1 Macrobrachium rosenbergii
CAGGAACAAGAGACTCGCCTTTGAAAACATCAAAATCGTTGAATCATGCCAAGATGGAGCAAGCAGGACTAGCTGCTGCAGTAGAATTTGCTGAAGGTGTTGGGGCCCTTTCATTAGAAGAGAACTTAGAGTTTAGCCTAACAGACGAGTGTCTCTCAATGTATTATACATCAACGCCTTCTTATCGGATTCTGGGAATAAAACCCGTCTCCAGAGATTAATCAAGAGCCATCTTCTCCAGAAAAACCTTAACCGCCAGATTGTTTATTGTGAAGGAACTGTTTGCACAGATATTGCATCAAACTCAGAACTACCACACCTCTCCTTAGACCACACAGAAGCTGCTACTATGATGCTGACCATATATTCTATCAGTAGGCAAGACACTCCAGATCTGCCTGTAGTTATTGACAGCGGGGACACCGATGTATATGTGCAAGCTGCATATGTTGCACAATATGTTCCAGGTGATTTCTTAATAAAAAGAAAGGATGGGTTAGTAAATTGCAAGGATTTGGCAGATGAAGAGATGAGTGACATTATAATAGCTGCCCACTGTATTAGCGGATGTGACCACACACCTGGTCAGTACGGTCATGGAAAAATACAGCTGATGAATAAGCTAAAGACGAACCCTGAAGCAAGAGAGCTCCTCTGTAGGTATGCAACCATCTTTAGATGATGAGACTCATTATGACATGGAACAGTTTGTTCTTACTAAATTGTATGGATGCCTATCGGGTTCGACTTGTGCTGAGGCAAAAGCCCAAAAATGGCGGAAGCAGAAAAGGAAAAATACCCTCCACCTCCCCCCAGATGCTGGTTCATCGTACCACCATTTGCAAAGAGCGAACTATCTCACCCATTGCCTTAAAAACGTTGAGCTCAAAGAACATCCCTCTCCCATTAGGAATGGATGGAAACTTGAGAATTGAAAATGTAGAGCGGTAAGGTACATGCGTGGACCCTTACCAAATACAGATAATTATTCCAGTGATACCTCCAGCTCAGGCAGTGATAGTGACACTGATACAGAATGTGAAAGCTCCACAGATAGCTCATCAGATTCAGACACCGAATAAGTCTGTCCCAGGGGACACATGGTGATAAAAGATTATCATAAATGTATAAGACAAGTTATTAGATATTGTTTCAGTAGTTCACTATGATAATGCCTAATGCTTTGAATAATAAAATCACTTTTGAATAATGTGCTCAAGTTATATATATTTATTAGCTACCTTACAATATAGAACTAATTGGCACATATTCATATTCTAGAATTATCAGAGCTAAAACGTTACAGAAATTGACTTTATGGGGACCATATAGGATTTTTATGTTCAAAGATTATCAGAATGTAAAATATTATTGCAGAAATGAACTCCTTGACCCCAAAAACCCAATATATGAATGTTTCATAACAAAAATGTGATGAGCCACAAATTTTCAAAATTTCATCGTTCCTGTTAGCCGCCATTTTGAAATAGCGGCGCCAAAAATTTTCCCCACACTTTTCTGAGGTACATGGGGGCTATATTTTTTATTTAACCTCTAAAGATGACGAAACCACCAAGAAACCTAGATCTGGACTCCACGACCACGGGACCTAGGATTTTGACCCAACTATCAGTGAGGTCCTGTTAGTAATTGTATTAATGCACAGAACAACTGTGTAACTGATAAAGTTTATATATATATATATATAATATATATATATATATATATATATATATATATATATATATATATATATATATATATATATATATATATATATATATATATATATATATATATATATATATATATATATATATATATACATATATATATATATCTAATAATATATATATATATATATATATATATATATATATATATATATATATATTATATTATATATATATATGTACATGTATGTGAGAAAATATGCTTACATATATATATTTTTACTGGCGTATGGAGTTTATATTTGTTAAATTTTATACGTATATAAGTGGATATATGTACATACTGTATTTTGGTGTGAAAAATGGCTATATATGCGTATGTATTCATATATTTATATTTATGCTTGTGTACTTAAGTATATCGTGTATGCATGCAGAGTAATATGCAGCTATATAGTTGCATATATTGAAAAGTAGAATAAAAATGGGAAATAGGTCTCTATCTCCATTTAAGTTTAAGAGCAGGAAACATTGTAGACTTCATAATAAAAAGAATATTCCAAGGATACGATTACCTTACGTCTTTCGATAACAGTGAATATCAGTTGACTATCCCACCTATGTAAATGGCAGATACAAATAAAAAAAAAAAATAATCAAACTAAATGTGAATAAACATACATCCCATGTTGGGGCTATAATTTTTCGTCCTGCAGAGCGTGACAGCAAAATTGTTTGGCCCATTCTGGATCAAGACTAAAAAGATAAGGTCTTCGTATTATGAAGAGAAAACGTCACAACATAAATCGTACAGAATTGATCGCCACCAGACTTGTGCTACTTCTGTTGATTGGTAACTTTCTTTCTTTAAATCTTCAACCGAAAAAATTAATGGACAAAGTCAACAGACTACAAACCCAAGAGGGCTCCAAATGGAAATCAGCCTGCAGAGAGACACAAGTTATAGGAAAAGCTGATAGATAAATAAACATGAGGGAATTGAAATATGACTAATACACTTGAATTCAGGAGACGTCAGCAAAAAGCAGGAATGAATTTGCCTCTTCTTAAGAAGGTTTTAAGAGAGAGAGAGAGAGAGAGACAGACAGACAGACAGACAGAGACAGAGAGAGAGAGAGAGAATCCTGAGGGGTTAGTGTAGGTTCCTTTTGAATTCACATATCTAGCAGTAATCCCGGGATGAGTAATCGAGATGAAATTCATCCGCCATATTCAGTTCACGCAAGCTGCTTGGCCGCTTTGACACCCATCCACTAATTTGACGTGAAAGGCATTCTTACTGAACGTGTCCTACTAATGTATTTGCTCCAGGGAAGCCACCGGAAGATTTAATTTAAAGTGCTGTGAAAAACATTGATTTGTTCATGTATATGGACTAACTTGTGGTTGTTATGATGGAAGAATGAGAGTAAAGTGATGTAGTAAATTATTCGGGAAATAAACTGTTTCCGAATGTTAAAATTGATGTCACCCTTCCTTTAGAAATGATGACTGCATCAGCTGAATTAATATACCATATTTTTCTCTTCGTCGTACTATTCCCTTTCCTCAGAGCATAGATTATTTTAGAGTTGCCCTATATTCATCACATTATTGATGTACTATATATTATGGTGCCTTCACTACATGCATCGTTGTTTTCACTCTTGGGTTACACTGAGGTATAGTTTTTCATCAGTGTTTGCAGTGCCTCTAAAATGCACAGAAGATAGTTGTTTGATGTGCTGTCTGTAATACTGATGGCAGACATGACGTTCTTGTTTCAGTAGAATTATGTTATGGCTCCTTGCATGGTGACTAATGGTACCTTTTAGATATGCCATAATACTGATATAGGCAGCCGGGAATCGCTACATGAGGTCTTTGCAATAGTAAACCATGTTGACCATCTTCAGAGCATTATGCATAAATTTACCATTCATGTATTTCAAATTACCATACCTTTACTTTAACTTCTGCTAGTAACAAATTATCTAATCATCAGTATAGCTGGTGAAAGGCCAAACTGGCTTTGAATTTTTCATTTTTCTCAGGAAATCTTCGTAATATCTATTTCCTTCTTTCCTGACACACACCCGGTGTGATCTGGCCTATAGCTTTACAACCAAACTTTCTTAACAGATCTCTAATCATCTCTTTAAGTTTAATTCAAGCATCTCATGTAATTTCTCTCTAAATAATATAATTGAAGATAAAACTCCTTCCAAACAGGATGGTTTCTTTGTCTTCTCAATAACTGTTAGCCACTGATTCAACATCGAAGTGTATTTGAGCTTCACCTCCCAGTATCAATAACCGCTTGAGGTAAATCTCGGTTTTCTTTTTATTTCATACTCCAGTTTTGTTGGAAGTATCTTCCAACATATATTAAGTTCTCTTTGAACGCAATATATCCACTCCCTTCTATCAAAATTTTTTGCTTTCATTTCACATTTGTCTTGCAGAGATCACAGTACAAAATGGTAATTTTTAAGATTTGTGTTTTCTTTCAGTGTTGGAAGTTTTGCTTCATCTCAGTTATTAGCCTCATGTTCATCCTAAGTTGCGAAGACTTCTTTGTTGGTGGAACATTACAGGAAATTATTCTAAGTATGTATCAAATATTCATATTTATTGTTCCAAATTCCACAACAATTTAAAGCCAGACTAAAAGGTCCAAATTTAATTTTAAAGTTGACTGAGCAGCGGTTATTTGAAATCATTTTTATCTGTAATCAGCTACAATAGTTTCGGCTATCAAACAGCCTGTGTAAAGTGACTGAGTAAACATTACAAGCTGGCAGTATTGGTGCATGCTGTGATGCCCTACAGATGCAATGGCATATCTGGTTTCTCTTCTTTCGTGCTCTTTGCAGCTGTGTGGTCCAAGCGTCGACAGGCTTTTTCAGTGGTCAACGGTTCCAGTCAGACATGGAGGAGGTTATTTTTAGCATGATTGAGTAATTATGATTAGCTAAGACTAATGGAAAGGTTAACTTTAATCATCCAACGTAGTTCGGTAACAACAAGTTGATTATCTAATAACTTAGTACGGAAATGAAAGAACGGAACATCCAGAAACTATATATCACTACCCAATAATAATGGAAGCCAAGTCGTGAATAAAGTAAACTATCAAAGCAAGGCAAATAAATTCAACACCCTAACCATCCAAAAAGAAAAGAAGTTTAGCACTAGAAAAAGATAAATAAATATAAAGCAAGAAACCCCTCTCAGTAACGTAAATTCTTAAAAATCTTTAAATGAATGATATCTAATTGTATACACATGATGGATAACTAGAGAATGACATGGGTATCAAGTCAAAATTAATATTCTCAAAGGTGAGTCAACGTTACTTAATAGTAAGGGAAGTAGATTCCTAAGCTACGGCATTATAAATCTCGGTACTGCCTGCCAATATGAACACATCTTTTATGAAATATGCATGACGCGGTGTACCTCTTCAGCGTCGCAGTTCTAAGAAATTTCTCTTTACCAATAGAGAACGGGTTGAACAGAGACTAGCTATTTCTTAGCCTGATCTTGGAGTAAACATAGAGAATCAGAAGTTGGGTTAAAATGGGCACTAAACTATCACCAAGTTATGAAAAATTTGAGAAAGCTCTACTTAAACTGGAAGCTTTAGCAGAAGAATTCTGCTAAAATTTGTTTGGGACCTCATGCTAATGCTCTTGACATATGGGCTACGTGTCAAAGGAATTTTGTTGAATAAATATCCCAAACTATACTTCGGCTCAACATCATATTTCACAAAGTTTGCAACTTCTCACACTATCTTTTTTTTCTGATAATGATAACCAAAGTTTTTCTATTCTTTTTTTTTTTTTACTTAAAGAAGAAGAATGACTGATTCTCAAAGGAAGATCTATATCGCCCACTGTCACGTTTCTTTGAGGTGTTCAGCAATCCTTTATTTGCTAATTCCAGTTACACATTACACATTCCTTTAAATGTCAGTCCCTCAGAATCCCTCCTGCTTCAGTTTCTCAGAGACTTATAATTCTGCATCTCTTGAGGTGTCAGTCTGTAGCAGCACGCGCATCCTTATTTGCTTCCTCAGATAACTCTGTTATTGAAAGGTTACTTACAAATACCTTTTGCAGTAGTAAAAGTAGCACCAGTGTAGCATAAAATAACCCTCTGTAATCATACATCCAAAAAACGAGATTGAAGTAATTTCTTGTCTGAAGTGGCATTTATTTTCTTTTGACAAATAAAAGGTAAAGAATATAGATTTTTTTAGGTTAAAAGGTAATTCTTATGTTCTTCGACAGAACATTTGGGAGCAGTGCATTTAAGAAATTTCTGTTAGTTTTATCTTGAATGTGAACCTCAACATCATTTTAGCAAACTTTATGAAAATCTGGGATACCTGATTGCATGACTTCGGTTATGGCGTGACAAAAATTTCAGTCAAGCCGATAAAATAAGGTATTGCACATTTACAAAGTTTAGATTTAACAGTTATTGTAAATAGGTTAGAGAGAACAATGAATGGTAATATATCTAAGAATGAGAGATATAAAAAAACTTACACAAAGCGTATAATAGAAGATTCGGAACTGCCTTAACGAATTCCATAAATGAATGACTCACACTGTCCCTTTCAGCCGAAAACCTCAGTCAGGCAGCAAATACAGGAAAAAAAAAATTACCTCTGTCATATCAAACAATTTTTGTCTGGTGTGATCCACAAAATATGGAAAACCTTTGCCTATTGTGAGCGTATGAACATAACATTTACAAATTAATACATTTACCCTACGTTCTACATATTCTTTCTGAACTGTCATTATTAAAATGATGTATAATTGCGCAAATGTTCAGGCATTGCTCAGGTGGATAGATTAAATAACACGGGAAAACTGCGGTCTTGCGTTTCCCTATATGTTCAATAAACATTTTCACTTTAAAATGCCTCATCTATTTTTTTCTTGGGAAATTCTCTTGTTTATCTGTATAGATTCCGTAAGTTACGGATGTTCTGAAAATAAAAATGCACCAGGACGGAAATGTCTTGTCAATTGATAGTTTATCCAATCTTGAATTTGGCGTAGTAACCATTTCTTGAGACTTTATACCAAAGAATTTTCTGGTCCGGCAATTTTTTCTTCCTCATTTCTTTGTTACCATAATTGTCAAGTTCACTTGACCTACTTTCACTATAATGATAATATTATACAGACTCTAGTCTTTTCTACGTACGTCATTTGACATCTGAGATAGATAAGTTTACCAAGTTTCCTGTATTTATATCTTTTTTCATCTTCTCTTACGCTCAAATTTCGAATATATTGAATTATTTGGAGAATTTCTTTGGTCATAAGAGTCTGCCCTACATATCTAGAATAATGTGTGTGACTTCCACTCAACTTTAACCCTTTTACGACATGCAATTTTAATTCATGGGAAAGAAGCATAAAAATAAAATATGAACTACCTAGCCAAAAAGAATCATTATCTCGGTTGGGGTGAAGTCTTTATATTGTTATGGGCCCATGCCCATCAAACATACACAAGTCTCTTAAAATACAAATAAAGTCACAAACGACCAAGTCCACAATAGGTGGAATGGCCACAACAGAGTGTACAGAGATGGAATCAGGAGGATAAACAAAAACTGAGAATAAAACCCTAATATTTAATACAAAATTTTAGATAGAAATGACCACTGAGCCTCTTACAAAATACATTAAATAAACACAAAAATCAACCACACACTGAAAACATCGAATAACAAACACACTTACACCAAATTAAGATAGACTATGCAATTGCACTTTAAAGAGAGGGCCCTGAAAGTAATAGAATGTCGAAAAGACAGAATAACCTAACTTATTACACACTAAACATTTATAAAAAAAAATAAACTGCTTCCCTTAAGTGAGCTCAAAACAGTAGTAGTGGCTAACGCAGCCTTCAAATCAAGGGTCAAGGGGAATAATATATATTCTTGAGACCTTACCAAACGTAAGAGAGGTCCCCTTGGCAAATAACTGGGCCAAGGGCGCAGACTGAAGAAGGAATCACTTTAACGTCGCAAGACGATCAATGGACACGGCCGTCCGACAGGTAATCACACCTTACCAGTAGGTAGAGAGAGGTCCTTGGCAAATAACTGGGCCAAGGGCGCAGACTGAGAACAATCAATCTCTCGAAGGAGGACAGCAGCAACTGAAGACAGGCAGATCTCGAAATCCAGTGATAATCCAAAATAAGGCAAGCCCTCACAATGTTAATGGTCCAGAAACTACTACCCTAGACCTGGCAAGACAGCGCCGAATACAGCTCCGGCCAACACCACACGTGAAAATAAAACAAGCTCATTGTAATTAAAACTATACAACAAGTCAGCAATGTCGGGGAGGAGGAAACAGGGTCATTACATTCCAAAAAAATAATTATTGCCAAAGTGACGTATTCAAAACAAATTAACTTACTTAAATTTAACACATACTGACAATATACAATGCCAGTATTATCAAAGGAAAATGTTAGTACTAATTTTATTATTACAGATATTTTACAGTACAATGAACAATCCATAAGCAACAAAATTCTCTAATAATCACGAATATTTCAATTTTATCATTATAATTAGGAGCTCAGGCTCCTAACTTGATAATTACAGTAATTGGGATAGGTTAATCAAGCTTCTGCAACATAGTGTAGTAATTCGTGTAATCTTTATGCCTGTCCGCTAGAGGTATCTAAACACTCTTGACTGTTTTCGAAGAAAATTTTTGGGAGGGGTAGGTTATGAACCAAAGAAAAGTGTCGGAGGCGTCGCAGTTTTTTAGTGGAAGATATGTCAAAATGTCCTTGAAAGAGTTTAATGAGTTTTATAGATTGCAGGTTACTGATTAAGTTATTTGGAAAGCGATGTTGGTTCGGATGGGGATCCGAAAGGAGTTTCAGAATTTCCTTTTTTTTATTATTACGTTATGAGTTTCTTTAGGCAGGGGAATAATTCATATAATTAGATATTATCAACCAACGTTATGATTCGGTATTAAGAACATTTGAAAGATTGTCAACTGGAGTATAGAAGGACGTGTGGGCTTCCTGAATGCTCTTTATTTAAGAATAAGAATTCAGGGCTACGCGACGAGAGCCTGGATTAAGAGACCGTTATGCAAATCTATTAGAATTCTTTTAATTAAAAAAAAAAAGCCCTCCGTGAGAAAAGAGGATAGTATTATGGGACATATAAAGAGAAACGAAATAGAATCTACAGATTATAAAGAACAGAGATTGGATAGTACAGATTCACCATTAATACCACCACTGATGGGAGAAATTAATACCAAGACCGAAATTGGCAACGAGGTATTTTTGATACATAAAGGCGATATTTTTGAGGCTGAAATAAAGTCTTAAGATGAAGATAGGCCAGAATTATCTTAAACGTTAATGGTTATTCAAGATTCCCTTAAGGTTTTTGCTTTCTTATCAATAGTTCAACTATCAGTCTCACTAAAGTATAATGTGAAGCTTTTCATTATCCTGCTATCCATCAACACATAGCTGCCCGAAGGGCATTTCCCAAATTCAATACTTGTACGCCGATACACGCAAAGGGCAGATACTGACTGGTCGCAGGGAAGCCTTGGAGAATGTTGTATATATATGGGAGGGAGCCATAAACATGCGTCCAGATTGCAAACAGGATGCCATTTCGTTCTGAGGTTCGTGGAAGTAAAAAAAAAAGGGGCGGGGGGGGGGGGGGTGGAGCGGGTGCGGTGGCGGGAAGAGACAGCATCATACGTTTTTTATGTCGTAGTTGTGTCGTACCAAAGCTGTGGCATGTCGTGGAAGCCCTGTGGTGGTTTGTGAACGTCCATAGTATGGAATCGTCGGACACGATCATGGAAGATGTAGTTACGATGCTCATGACATAACACGGCATGAAAAGTAACCCGTGTCCTGATTTTTCATAATACCTTTATGATAAATCGTACTGGTATCGCACTAGTATTTCATCGCACATCGTACTGGCGATCATGGCAGCTGCGGAATTTTGCGCTGGGAAGGAGGAAAATCGCTACGATTTATGGTCTTGGTACATCGCCGTGAACCGGCATAGAATTCCTAAAAGGGCTAACTAAAATAATAGCGTGTAAAGATGACCCGGACATTCATTTTACTCTTAAAATGGCAAGTTTGAAAAGAATCAGTGTAACATTCTTTTATAAGATTGCAAATCAATTTAAAGACTGAACTACCACCTCTGTAACATATCTTATACAACGGAGAAATAAAACCTTCCAATACAAAAGTATCACTCTTGAAAAGCTATGGTAGCACGACACAAGTTTTTTTTTTTTTTTATTCTAGTTTAAAAGAACAATTTCAGGAATGGTAGTATTGCTCTTTCCAGTATCTTCAGATTTCTCTTCTGTTTGTTGTAAATTGAAAAGCACTTTAAAATACCCCACGTGCTCTGAGAACATAGTTGGCTCTCGTCCTAGACACATATTAAGAAGAAATGTCTGACACCGATCATCAAGAAACAGCAACACATTTCCCACAGAATTTCATCCTTTCAGTAATGCGCTAATAGTAATGCATGGATATAAATGGAGACATCGGATGAAATTTTACGAAGGAATGTTAACGGAAGGAACAAAATGCTGACAAAAAGACCTGAAACGAGAACGAAAATAAATAAATTAATTCCGATGCTCACTAGCAGTATTACAGGGAAATTCCTGTCTCTTTTTTTAAATTCTTTCAGTACGTATACTTTGCAATATGCAGACGTCCTCATTACGTTGCAGAGTAAGAAATTTTTTTTTCCGGGAAAATATTAATTGGGAATTCAAGTTGATAAGAGACAAGGCCTTAATGTTAACTGCACCGGAATAGACTTTGGATGCATTTTTATGCATAGAAATTCTTGCAATTTTATGTCACAGGTGAACAGATATTGGAATCAGATGACCTTGATTTTTAAAAATTGTACCAGAGAAATTTACAATTCTGTTATATATACCGGACCATTATGAAACATTTTCTCTTTTTCACCATAATCAATTTCATAAGCGTAAGCTTTCTTCCATCTCTAAAATGATGTCACATGCAGAGAAATATCTGCCTCTCACCGATAAACTACTTCCGAAGAGGTAAAAGGCTTTTTGAATTATAGCTTGAGTGAAGTACATCTAATATATAGAACCATTTTTGTATAGCAATCTACTTTCATATTTCCAAAGTAGAAACCTATTAATATTGTTTTTTTTTTGCATAGACTAGACTTCCATTCACATTTCCCTTGCCCACATTCTTGTTTGTGTATGTCCATACTTAGTGTCCAAGGAAAGGAATTTACGAAACAGTCCCAAATAGTTTCATGAGGGAAAATATTTAGATATTTTAAAATCCAGTTACTTCGTAATTACTCGAATTACAGTTAAAAATCTATACCCCTCATAATGCTCAAATGTATCTTTACTTGATCTATCGTCTCGTTTGAGTTTTCCAAACATTAGTTTCCGAATGCATTTCAGAATTGGGAACTTGCTCAAGCATGACTAAGTGCTAACTCCTAAGTCATTTTATCATTGTTTTATAGAGGTGTAGAGCCTGGGGTGTTTCGTCCATTTTTAATAAAAATAATTGGTGAAACTTTCATGATTTAAGACATTTCGAATTTTCAAACGAAATTAAATAACGCTGACAAATATTCATTCAGTTGATGCGTGTGTGTGTGTATGTATATATATATATATATATATATATATATATATATATATATATATATATATATATATATATATATATATATATATATATATATATATATTTATATTAGTTTTCCTTGCGCACAATTGTCAAGGTGGCATCAGTAAGTTTTTTGCAGGAGTCATCATATTGTCAGCGTTTTTTCCGATTCTCGTGCGTCAGTCTTAGGTAAAGAACACTCAAACTTCTTTCTTCCATTTATTGTTTTGTGGCATTATCAAGTTTCTTCCGGCTTACAAACTGGGTTTACAATAATTTTGTCTCCCCATGCTGAGGGAAAAGTAGACCTAAGAGGTACTTAGTTCAGCATTCGTAAGCGCGCTGTCTGGTCTGCATTCACTCGCGCATTCTTCTTTCTGCTGGAAGGAAGTCTCCGATCCAACTCTTGCTGGATGTTAAGAGTCGGTTTTTGGACATGGCGCGGCTGTCAGGAAATACAGGAGCACTCAGGGAAGCACAAGTCATACCTTTCATGTCCCTGAGGCCTCGGCCGAAAGGTATCTAGTGGATGATATCTGCATTTTTTTTATATAAATATATAAATGATATTTGTAAATATGATATGTACAGTACACTCGTAGCTTATAAATTTCAAACACAACTATTAAGTAGATTCTAAAAAAAATCGTTTTGTATTTACTATAGATAATTCATTCCATATTTTGTAAGTTATACCTAAAGCTATCAACCCCAAAAAATGGTTCATCTATACAGCCACTATACCAATCAACGTTTAGGTCTACTTTTCCCTCCGCAAGGAGAGACAAAACTACTGCAAAGTCTGTTTAAAAGTCTGTAGTTACTTGATAATGCCAGAAAGTGGTGAAAAGGGTGTCGTGACAGAAAACAATAAATGTAAGAAGTTTGTGTGTTCTTGTCTGAAGATATGATGCATGAGAATCAGGAAAAAACTCCTACAATATGGAGGTTCCTGCAAAAAACTTATTGATTCCACTAAAGCAATGGCTTTTAACGAAAACTATCTTAGAGAAAAACTATGCCTTAAGAGCATATTATATATATATATATATATATATATATATATATATATATATATATATATATATATATATATATATATATATATATATATATATATATATATATATATATATATTGTCACCTCAATTCATAGATACCTGAACCCTCATAACAATAAAATTACAATTGAACACTCTAAAGGTAACAGTGATATAAAACTTGCTTATCACTTGAAAATCAAATTAAGTTTATCAAGTTATGTGTGGGGTATTAAAATATACTAGATAAAAAAGGACATCACTCTATCAAACAACTATAATTGTTTCCCTGCTGAATTCACTTCAATTAACTGAAGAAGAACAAAACATGTTTATCACTTTGCCTTATGCACACACAAATAACCTTATTCACTGATGGTCATACAAATGAAACACTGTGTTCAAGAATTTTAAATACAAAATTTATTTTTAACTTCAATTTTATAATTAGAATTTTCAATCTGAAAAATTTACCATTACTTGAAAACAACATAAGATTTAATTAATTCTTAAACAAGTTTTATTCACAAAACTTAAATTTATCAAGAGCTCAATTCATGTTATCTGGTTTATCACAAATACTCAGATTTTTTATATCTTACTAACAGGTAATCCGTTCATATATGCAATGTTAAATTAGTCCATTGCTAAAAGTTAAGTAATAAATATTCTTGTGCAACAGAAGTGACGGCATTGTGTAATAGTTTCAATGTCTAATTGCACACATAAAATGCGTTTATCAAGAATTTTTAAACCTTAAAGCGCATGAATTAATCTCAAAGAAATAAAAACGTCTTATACAAGTTTCGAAAACTTCCAACGACTGGCCTTAATCTTTCCTTTTCTGCTCAGTTTCATTACATTTCGTCTACACTTACAGTATTAAGATACAATAAGTTTACGCCGATGCTTGATGAAAATAAATCTGCAAATCAATTTTACTCTCTCTGAAACGAATGAATGGCATCGTATGATGATTAACACGGTAATACAACTTTTCGAGGTCGAAAAACTCATATTAACTTAGAGTGTTGTCGTATGAATTTATCTAATATCAAAGAAGCGATTTATTTTCTTCTTCTTTTTTGGAAATTCTTCTGGGAATCTTCTTGAAAAAAAAAAAAGGAATCTTCAAGGTTTTTTCCCTTCAAGGCAAAAAAGGGGATGAGAGGATTTTCTGATGACTTGAAAAAGCTATTCTCAGGATGTCAGCATACATCCTTTTCAATTAAGTTTCACATATGCACATTTTTTTTTAGGTTTTATGAAGAACAGACAGAAAGGGGAACTGCATTCTCTTTTTAAATTATAGAAATTATATGTTTCATTTCCATCATTTATATAGCTATATAGCCTTTCATCATTGGCACTCTGTTGGCGGTATTTCATGTGTCACTTTTCAATATCAAGGTTATATAGCCTTGTGGGTGATACATGTGGCACTATGAATGTCAAAACAGCTGGAGAATTAGGGAATGCAGATCAGAAAGAATCTTCCACATCAAGTAGAATCTACTGAATTGGTTGATCTCTGTGTTCGAGAATACATTCCATATATATATCTTTTAAATTGAAAAGCCAGAAGTGGTAGACCAAAAGGAGCATTTTGTTAATTTAATTCTTAGATTCTTTATAGATTTTGTATGTATCTATCGGATACATGTCCTCGACTACTGTTAAATATGATGCATAAAAACATGAAAGAACTCAAATAGAACATTTAGAAGGAATATATAGGTATATATGTCATTTTGAATGTTGCCTAACTGAATTGGATAATACATAAAAGAATAATTTATAGGCAAAATTAGCTAAGAGGAAAATATATACACAAACATATATACATATACATAAATATATATATACACACATATATATATGTGTGTATATATATATATATATGTTATAAATATATTATCTTCTTATATAGCGATATATCGGTAACTGAAGATATAGAGAATAGACTGTATGTCTTTGAAAGCTTATATATGTCAATTGAAGAATCTGAATCTAAATCATCCGTCTCACTGAAACCTAATATATATATATATATATATATATATATATATATATATATATATATATATATATATATATATATATTGTATATAAATGTACCAAGTACCTATAATTACACAACTAGTCACAAAACCCAAAAATTTGCCTCAATTCAGCCAGATACCTGAACCCTCATAACAATAAAATTACGACTGAACACTCTAACGGTAACAGTGATCCCTTAAAACTTGCTTATCACTTAAAAATCAAATTAAGTTTATCAAGTTATGTGTGAGATTAAAATATACTAGATGAAAAAGGGCATCACTCCATCAAACAACTATAATTGTTTCCCTGGTCTTGAATTCACTTCAGTAAACTGGAGGAGAACAAAACATGTTTATCACTTTGCCTTATGTACACACAAACAACCTTATTCACTGATGGTCAAAAATGAAACACTGTGTTCAAGATTTTTAAATACAAAAATTTATTTTTAACTTCAAAGTTTATAATTAGAATTTTCAATCTGAAAAATTTACCATTACTTGAAAACAACAAGATTTAATTAATTCTTAAACAAGTTTAATTCACAAAACTTAAATTTATCAAGAAATTACGTTATCTAAGCAAAATTCAAACTACTAAGAATTACTAAAGATTTGAAAAGAAATCTGAACAAATGAATCAAATCAAATTAAGTATGCAATGTAAAAAAGTATGTTAAATAACCAACATAAAAGTTTGGGTAAAATTATGAAATTTAAAACAAGAACACACATAAAATGCACAAACACAAGAACACACAAAAAATGCACAAAAGATTTATCAACAATAAGTAAAAAACCAAGGCAGAATCTACCTGAGCACTCTTACAAAACCATGGTAAAAATAAGCAAAACCACTTTTTACCTTATACAAGCTGTATATCACTTTAGTAAATCCCTTTTTGCAGCTCAAACACTCTTTTTATATGTCACCTTTAAGACTAACCTTCACCAAAACTTAAATCTTAAACTATAGGTCTGGAGTGTAACTATTAAATTTTACTCTCTGAAGAGAGAGAGAGAGAGAGAGAGAGAGAGAGAGAGAGAGAGAGAGAGAGAGAGACAAAACCTAACCAAACTTATAGAGTCCCTGTCTGGACTGAACAGCCTCCCAGATTCTACTATGAGAATAAACCTATGTTGACAGTTAGGCATTTTTTTGAAATGGGTCACTCTGGGAATCTTCCCTGGAAAAAGGGAATAAACAATGTTTTTTTTTCCTGGAGAAGGTAAAATAATAACAGAATTTTTCCCTGGTTCAAAAGAGCTATCTGAGCCTGTCAGCATACATTCATTTTAAATTGAGGGACTTCCTGTATGTACATTTGTTCAAACAAAAAGACCTCTGGACCAACCAGCTTATCTAAACCTGTCATCCCATATCTCTTTTAATGACAGTTTAAGTAGATAAGGAAAGAAATCTTCGCTTACCCTCGCCCTGGTAAAACAAATTTTATCTAAACCTGTCACTCATCTACATTTTAGTTGACAACTTATGTGTTTGTGGACTTCTCTCGCATAAAGGGACAAATGCCATAGTCACACACCTGACACCTGAATAAACATTGGCCTACTGTGCAACAATGACTCTCACAGAGAAATGTATCTTATCACAGTCAACTAACCCTTTTAAGATCTGAGACCTGATGTTTCAACACACAACACATGACAAATATAAGAGAAAATATCAAAATTTTACAGAAAACATACATATTAGAAGGTATATATGTATGTATATATATATATATATATATATATATATATATATATATATATATATATATATATATATATATATAGTATATATATATATATATATATATATATATATATATATATATATATATATATATATATATATATATATATATATATATATATATATATATATATATATATATATATATATATATATATATATATATATATATATATATATATATATATATATATATATATATATATATATATATATATATATATATATATTGAGACAAAGTGTCAGTACCTGTTCTTCAAATCAAACCTGGTATCTAAGTGCTTGATATTTGATTACCAAACTTACCATTAATTCGACAATTATAGTTACCTCACAGACACCTGAACCTCATCATCACATACAAAACGACTGATTTCTCTAAGGCAACAGTGATCCCTTATAAAACTTATCAATCATGAAAAAAGCAGATTAAGTTCGTTAAACAGTGTGAGGTAAAATCTAAATATGTCACTCCATTAACATTAAAAAGTTCAAGTATTTCTATTTATTTCATTTCCCTGGTTGAGCTCATTCAATTACTTGAAGGAAAACATCTCACTTACCACTCTGTCTCTAATTCAAATCAAAATTACTGGTGGGTCAATAAAATGAAACTCTGATATAATATTTTAAATACAAAAATTTATTTCTAAATTCAAAGATTATAAATGACATTAACAGTCCTTAGGAAATTTATTATTACTTGAAAACAAAACAAAAATTGGACTAAATCTGAATTAATCATCAGTCAAAATTAAATCAGAAATTAATTTATTAATTAATCAAAAAATTATTCAAATAAAATTTAAATTGTTAAGTAACAAAATTTTAATTCCCAAATCTTAATTACCATAAGGCAAATAAACCAATCATGTAAAAATGTGGATACAAAAGACACAGAAATATACTCTGCAGAAGATTAAATATAAAAAAATGTAAAGCAAAAATTAAGGCAATAGCAAGCACACCACATATATGTATAAAAGAAAAATTCTTCAAAAGATAAAGCATAAAACATATAACACAAAAAATATTCAAAAAAAATGAAAAGGTATCTTTACATATAATCACTGTAAATATTATTTTTTAGTGCACTAAAAACCAATAATTATGTTACAATACCTTGGTACCAAATGCTTCATGTTTTTAATCAGGCGCCGTTACACACACACTTAATAAAATACACTGTTCAGATAACTCAGACACATTTACTAAGGAATTAAACAGTTAAAGGATATGAGTGACCATCATCTATCAAAATATCAATTACGTTATAACCGGACATTTGTAGTCCCGAGAGCGAGCGAGCGAGAGAGAGAGGGAGAGAGACGGGGAGCGAAAAAGGCAGCTCCTTTCTGCACGGATAATGGTCTCTCAATGCGGACTCCTCTGTTTGGGCGTCTATCTACGTGGTAGGATTTTCCACCCAACAGTGTTTTGATCGAATCCCCTAACGTCTTGTACACTAATGGATTTAGTCATATGAGAAGGTGTTAATCTCAGCAAGTTTTGAATACTGACTAAACAAATTGCATCCCTATACAACGAACAAGGGCTCCCTGTCTCTCTTAGCGCCACTCACCACCCCTGTTTACAAACCATAAAGGGTGTAACCATTTTTACTTACGCTAACTCTTTTACGGTATACGCATATCTGAATACAAATCATACAGTTATACAACAACTCACACATACACATATGAGATTACTGCACTATGAGAAACCACAGCATAAGAATATATACATATATATATATATATATATATATATATATATATATATATATATATATATATATATATATATATATATATATATATATATATATATATATATATATATATATATATATAAATATATCACATATTACAGGTGAAAAATAGAGACAGGGTATAGGTCTGACTGATTTCAACTTTATTTCCAAGCCATCGTCAATGGCTTCTGAAATAAAGATTGAAACTGGTCAGACTTACATATATATCTATATTTTCACCTGTGGTAATGTGTGATAAATAATCACATACAAAAGTGATAATAATCATATATATATATATATATATATATATATATATATATATATATATATATATATATATATATATATATATATATATATATATATATATATATATGATATATTATTAGGTGAAAATATAATATATATATGTGTAGGTCTGATATATTTTAACTATTCCCAAGCCATATATATATCAATGGTTTGGAAATAAAAAGTTGAAATATATCAGAATTACGCCTGTCTCCTATTTTTTCACCTGTGACAATATCTGATAAATGAATCACATACAAAAGTGATAATAATCATATATATATATATATATATATATATATATATATATATATATATATATATATATATATATATATATATATGCATGTATATATATATATGTATATATATATATATATATATATATATATATATATATATATATATATATATATATATATATATATATATATATATATATATATATATATATATATATATATATATATTACAATGATTCAGGGCCTTTTCTCATAACCTCACCCATTTTTACATTTGCTAAGTAACTTGAAAGAAATAAAAATGAATGTCCCTCATTAACTACTAGAACCGAGGTTTCACTCGCCCCTTTCATAAACCGTACCCTTCATTCCCCAAACTGCTTAATTAAGCCTAATCCTCTTCTCTCCACAATGACTGCCAGAGGACTTATTTTCAGTTGACCATCAAACCTTCTTGGAATCATGCAGGGCCAAGGAGGAGCCCACCCATAAATGAAATCTGGCGCCACCATATTGAACACGAGGGTTATTGTGGGACCATGTGATCATCATAAAAGAACGACGAACATTGACCCTTTCGCTATCTACCCGAGATGCTCAACATTATCCCCGAGGTTACTTATAGGAGATGCAACAGAAAATCACCAGAGATGCACGTCTAATGCAGAAGAGCTCAGATGTCCTTACCCTCACCTGCCCTTTGAACCTACCATGTGTTCGACCCTGAGGCTTAAACCAGAATCTTTGTAGTGGCATTATAATTCCCTCCTTCATCGCCAGCGCCATATTGAACGAGGACATCGTCATTCAGATGAAGTTAATTTACTGAAAAAAGTATCTTAGTCACGATTCCTGTTATTTCTCTACCTAAATTTTTCATTTATTTTCTTCATTATGCAATCAACCTCAGTAATTTGTGTCGGAGCAATCAGTGTTAACGTAATTGCATTCAGTGTTGAACTGAGTTATCTGGCACGATCTGTGCATTTCTCAGTTTACATGTTTGCAGATATTCTTCGGCTGTGGAATCTCTCGGCTCTATCCCATGTGCAGTTCCCTTTCTACCCCTTTTGCGATGTTCCTGTTATAAAGAAATCAACAGCAAGAATATTTATCCTGTGTAGAATTCATTCATTAAGCAGGACTTATTATTATCAGCCAGCAAGTTGTCATTCTTCTGATCTGTGTTGCTATATGAATATAATTATGTGACTCCCTCACATAAAGAAGGCCCTAAGCCATAATTTTTTTTTTTTGTCTAAGAATTATCCTAATATTGAGTTAGATGTGTGATAAATAAAATGAACTCCCCTGCATTATCTGTTGCTGCCCAGACTCAAATAAGTTCCCCCTTAACATTTTGGAGAAATATATATATATATATATATATATATATATATATATATATATATGTATATATATATATATATATATATATATATATATA
>NC_089761.1:6882041-6887041 GCF_040412425.1 Macrobrachium rosenbergii
TGGTGAAATAGCAAACGCAGAACAAATGCAAAGGCCGATATCTTTGCACGAGTGTAGTGAAATATCTTTCATTTATTTCATAAGAAAACAGTTGTTTTCAGAAAAGGTCAAGGAGATCGTTTGACTCTTTTTTTAGTCAGGCATAAACTGAAGGGCTTCATATTTTTTTTGTTCTTTATGAAGTGAGTTTATCATACATTAGACCATTAGTGTCGAGACCAAGAGCCACATAACGCAGTAATTGCATCTGTTAGAAAACGACGTGGTCACGGTTATGGAATTTTCTTGTTAGACTTACTGACCTAAGGTTCTGTATTGAATTTTTATTCTCTCTTTTTCATGTTCATAGGTATGTGATTCTGGTAAGGTGGCACTGAAATGAAATGAAATGAAATTAAACGAAATGAAACTTTACATGTTTTTTTAGTTAAAAAAAATTACATGATTCATTAGATTACTTCTAAGAAATAAAGCTAGCAAGAATCATTCTTCTTATGGTGTAGCATATCTAAAGTGTTGTTTTTGAATTTCTTATAATCAGTTCCCAGTTACTATCTATCACCTTCACTGTTGCCTGAGAGCCCTGTAAAGACTGGTAAAACGCAAAACCAACATGTCCTCTTTTCCGAAGCTTCTCTCTCTCTCTCTCTCTCTCTCTCTCTCTCTCTCTCTCTATATATATATATATATATATATATATATAGATATATATATATATATATATATATATATATATATATATATATATATATATATATATATATATATATATATATATATATATATATATATATATATATATATATATATATATATATATGTATATATATATATATATATATATATATATATATATATATATATATATATATATATATATATATATATATATATATATATATATATATATATATATATATATATATATATATGTGTGTGTGTGTGTGTGTGTGTGTGTGTGTGTGCCACACATACATACATAGTCAATCAGTATAGTTTTCTTACTATTTCTCTTTATTTTTTATGTAATTCTATAGATAAGTGACCCTGATGATGGGAAAAGTTATGTATTCCTGAAAGCTGGCTGTGCCTCTGTTAATTTCTAAGAAATAATAATGTCTGCAATTTTACCACGTCTTCTGGGTATCCTGTTCCTCCTTGAATTGAAGTTTTCTAGAAACGACAACATAATTAGCTATATATATATATATATATATATATATATATATATATATATATATATATATATATATATATATATATATATATATGTATGTATGTATATGTATGTATGTATATATATATATATATATATATATATATATATATATATATATATATATATATATATATATATATATATATATATATATATATATATATATATATATATATCACACATTATGACAGTTGAAAATTAAGAGATGGGGTGTAGGTCCTGACCGGTTTCGACTTTATTTCCAAGCCATTGACGAAGGACAAATGCATAGTATTAGAAGTCACAAATATATACACTACAGGAACAGAACTGACGAACGTACACAACCGTTAGAGACTACATATCCAACCACAGGCAGGTGCCAAGGTAGGAGTGGCCTTCAAAACTCATACCGACCATAGGCGACCTCAGATCCACACCTGACAGGTATCAGGGAGGCAGAGTTTGGAAACTCATTAGCCCTACTGCCCCCGTACTGTTTACAAATATGATAATCATATTTTCATACATATCTACTGCCTACCTTAAAATTTTAACAATTTACAAATTTCTTTAGATATTAAGGGATCAAGTTTACACATTCCTTGACTGATATTCATTTTATGGTTGTAACTTTCTTTTATAAAGCAAGATTCAATGAAATTCCTTTCCAGTGCATTATTAGAATGTACACTCGGCAAGAAAAGTGAAGATACAGTTTTTTTAATCTTCGGACATATATTGCTAAATAATGAGGCATCTGGCAACTTTAGAAAGGGAAGGAGCTTCAGTCTTATTGTGTTTGTTTTTTGCTTGACCTCCTATAACTTTCAATCACATTCTACGGTTCTGAAATCATTGCTACTTAAATGCAGTAGTAAGCTTTACAGTATTCGTTCAAGTTGTAATTTGCAGCGACAGTTCTGAGCAAAAGAAACATTTTTCCACATAATCTACGAAGTAACCTTGCACATATGAATTTATGACACCATTAATGAACGGAATGCTTGCATAATCGGAAACGCGATCTTCCATAATGAAATCAAGAGTTAAATTTGAGCAATGTCCAAAGTAAAACTTGGGGAACAATAATGGAACGAATGCAAATAATGGAGAGAGAGAGAGAGAGAGAGAGAGAGAGAGAGAGAGAGAGAGAGAGAGAGTTGCTGTTGTGTGCCAGGCCTATATGTACAGCTATTCATTTTATTATTTTTTTTCTTTTAGAGATTGAGCGAGACTATATTTGTATAGTATGTTTTTAGCAATGGAGAGAGAGAGAGAATGAGAGAGAGAGAGAGAGAGAGAGAGAGAGAGAGAGAGAGAGAGAGAGAGTTGTTGTTGTGTAAGCCCTAGGCCTACATGTAGAGCTACTCATTTCATTATTCTTTTCTTTTTAGAGATTGAGCGATATTATTTGTACAGTATGTTTTAGCAATGGAGAGAGAGAGAGAGAGAGAGAGAGAGAGAGAGAGAGAGAGAGAGAGAGAGTTGCTGTTGTAAGCCTCAGCCTACATGCAGGGCTACTCATTTCATTATTCTTTTACTTTTAGAGATTGAGCGATACTATATTTGTACAGCATGTTTTAGCAATGGAGAGAGAGAGAGAGAGAGACACTATGGCAACGTTAAGAAACATCCAGTTACTTGCGTTTTCAACGCCGAAGTTAACGCGGTACTCCGCACATCATAGAGAACGCTCTTGTGGATTTAAATAGATTGGGTCAACCTGCCTAGCTGTCACAACATTTACTGCCATTAATTTCAGCTGACCTTTAACACCGTGAAATACAAATATGAACCCTATAAAAATTAAAGAAATTATCATTACCTCGTATGATGATGCAATAATAAGCCTGTTCATAACGGAAAACGAGTAAATATTGCCGTTCTGATAAAAAGTACTATACCGAGATATCTTTTAAATCTCTATGAACGAAGTCATCTGAGAAATTCTGATTACTTCGGACATGCATGGTGTTTTTAAGTATCTGAACGTTTTTGTTTTGCAGATTTAACATATATGATATAATTTGCATTGTATTTTCATATTCTAGAAGTAAATTTACCGAGATTAGACATTTTTCTGTAAGAAAAAAAATTAAAATTCGATGAACGAAATCTAAAGAAAACTGTATCTTCACTTTTCTTGCCGAGTGTACAATCCTTTTTGCCCCTTCCCAGTTGATAGCATGATTGTTCTCACTAACTTGTACAAAAATACAACTGTTCCCCCGTGCATATCTCACACATTTCTTATGCTGTTCAATTCTTTTTTCCAGTTCTTTCCCCGTTTGCCCAATATAAAAGTTGTCACAAGACTTACATGGAATTTTATATACACACCTTTCAGTATTGTCAGGGGAGCTCTTGATAAGTACATTTTTCATTTTTTCATTGTTCTTAAATGCGATATTTACACTAAAATTCTTAAGAAGATGGGGGATATCTTTCATATTATTATTATATGTCAGTGCAAGCAAATTCTTTGTGTTGTAAGGCTTTTTTTTTTTTGATATATAGTTTTTTTGCAGCTTCAAATGCACTGGTTAATACACTGTCAGGATATTTCAATTTCTTGCCTGCAATCCTAATCTTATCTATTTCCTCATCAATATATTCATGGCTACATACCCGTAATGCTCTTAAAAACATAGATGAAAACACTGATTTTTTAACGTTCTTGCTTTGTCCGGAATAGAAATGCACATAAAAAGAAATATTAGTGGGTTTTCTATACATACTATATTTAAACCCACTATTATTTTTTCGTATGAGGACATCCAAAAATGGTAAGCACCCATCATTTTCCATTTCCATAGTGAATTCAATTGATGGTATTAATTGATTTAATTTGGTAAAAAAGTTATTTACATCTTGGTTCCCTGGCCATACACAAATTATGTCGTCAACATACCTAAACCATGTTACATTGCGTGGAATTATGTTGTTTAATATTTTATTTTCAAAATATTCCATATATTAGTTACTTATCACTGGGGATAGAGGGTTTCCCATTGACATAGCAAAATTTTGTGAGTAAAATTTACCATTAAATTCAAATTCACATTCTTTCACATATAGTTTAATCAGTTCAATTAAAGTACTTTTAGAAAATTGGATATCCAGCTGTGTGTTCTCTAATAATTCGGATAAAATCTCCATCAGATCATCGATTGGCACCTTTGTGAATAGTGACACTACATCAAAACTTACAAGCCTGGATTCACTATTAATCTGTACACTATTTAGTTTGTTTATCAGGTCCACGTTATTCGTGATATTGGCATTTGAGATGGTACCTACTAATGGGTTGAGAATATCCACTAGGTATTTTGCTAGCTTGTAAGATATGGAACCAACTGAGCTGATAATTGGCATGGCAGGAAAGTTTGTTTTGTGAGTTTTTAATGTACCATACATATATGGTAACGATGGAGAGGTCACACACAACTTCTTTATAAGGCATTCGTTACCTTTTAACAGGTTTTTCACTTTCCTATTGATAATTTTGACATATTTACTTTTTTTGTGTGTTATGTGTAATGATAGTGATTGTTGAAGTGTCATATTTAGTTTGGCATCAGATCTCAAAAGAACTAATGATTGAATAACTTAATAGCATAATTTAGAATTGGTAATATAATTTTAATAGTAACATAGTTTAGAACGAATATCTTTCTTGATAAAAGCGTAGTATGTGAACACGTGTGTGTTCGGCAAAGACTTGTTTCATTTCAATTGTCATCTGTTGAGATAAGAGAGAGCGCTTTGTTTTGGGTTGTGATGACAGGTTTGGAAAACA
>NC_089761.1:6892041-6897041 GCF_040412425.1 Macrobrachium rosenbergii
ATTTATATTTCATAATCAGCAAACTTTAGAATTTCACTCTTCACTCAAGATGCTTTTCGTACTACAGTACTTGGCACCTACATCCAATCTGTAATCTCTTACTTTACTTCTCATATTATTCTGTCATTTAATCTAGAAAGACATACTATCGCGAGTATTTCCCAATTTATGACCAAAACCAGACTCTGGTTTTACGCATTTTCGCATATCTGAAGAGAAAGAGAGCAAGTAGGGTTGAAAAGAAGAGAGTGAAAGACATTTTAAGAGGACGAAGAGAAAGCTAGATACTCCTTTGAATCTAAGTGCAAGTCTCTTCATACAACCATTTTGTTTTCTCTTCTATCATCATCATTCTTTTTGCCTGGGATACGAATATAACAACGCAATGCACAATTTATCAAAATCGTTACCTTCTTTATAACAACTGGTTGGATGGAAATGTAATACTCTTATTCAGAGAGAGAGAGAGAGAGAGAGAGAGAGAGAGAGAGAGAGAGAGAGAGAGAGATCAATTCTGTGAAATCTGTTTCCCAAAGGCATTAAAATCTAGATATAAATACATAGTTTTTTGTGTCACGTAAAACCTGAAAGTAGGCCATAGGCGGTGGAGCCTAAATTTTTTCTTTGTGTCACAAGGTTTGTTCAGCCTTCATTAGAACCAATGAGATTATTTTCGATTTATACAAAAATAAGTTTTCCATTTTTCTGTTATAATGATTTATTTAAAAAGTTTCATAAACTGGATGAAATTTAATACATTTACTCTATGCATAACATTTTAGTTTGTTTGCATAATCTGTTCGTCACAACTATTTATTTCCATTATTACTGTTAATATACTAAAGAACACAAGGAATAACTATTTTGAGCGGGAAATGACCTCACACAGCTAAGCTTAGATAAGCCAAAAGATAGCCTTAGACGCTTAACTATAAGAATTTTTTTCAGTATTCACAGACACACGAACACAACACACAACGTGTATATAATATATATATATATATATATATATATATATATATATATATATATATATATATATATATATATATATATATATATATATATATATATATATATACTGTATACTAATGAGCAAAGGGACAGGAATGCCCGAATACAGACGTCAAACGAGAGGCGGAAAGGAATACTCTTGAATAGTCATTTGATTACATGTTTATTCAACGTTTCATAATTCATGATTACATCCTCAGGGTTCTGTCAGTACGACAAATGCTGTGTCGTACTGACAGAATCTGATGATTCAGTGTCATGGATTATGAAACATTGGGAATATAACATGTAATCAAATGACTATTCAAGACTATCCCTAGAATGTCTTTCTGTTGATTGATGTATATATATATATATATATATATATATATATATATATATATATATATATATATATATATATATATATATATATATATATATATATATATATATATATATATATATATATATATATATTTGCGGGTTATGAAGGAAACTGTGTTTTTAGTTTTATAGTTAATAATACTGGCCTTACAAAACCCATCATAAGCTCATAAACCAAAGGAATGCAAAAATAATAAGTCACCAGGTGAAAGGGGGTTTCTTAACGGTAACTTATTATTTACAATCACAGCATAGAATAAATTACCAAGGGAACTGGACACTTTCACAAAATTAATTAACCTGGAATTGACACAACAGCAAAGACTGAGTGAATTGGATAACACATATCACAAGTAAGCCAATTAGGCAAGAATTCTTATCAACCTGGTAGAGGCTGTTTCTTCAGGTAATTGGGAAACACAGAATCACAGCTTGGCTGGTAATGGCACTAATAACACTCCTGGAAATGGGACAATTCTAGGTAAGACTAACACGAAGATTACACTCTCAAAAATCGAGCAAAAGCAAGAATTGGAGGGAGATCCGTTACTCTACCCACTTGCTAGCAAGGGGTGAGGTTTACATTATACACTGTCAAGGAATTACACATGGGATGTAGATACACTGTTTAAGTTGAAGAGGCAAGAAGTTACTTAAGCATTGAAATGAAAGAGAGAGATAATAAAATGAGTTAAAGAAAAAGACACTGGCCAAGAAATTTCCCTTCCAGGCACATACATTCGTTGCTTCTTGTATTTCTTGCACACACAACCTTATATCGATGTGATCAGGGCTACTCTTGGACGGTGTCCGGCCATTAGGGTCACAAAGCGGTCCAGTGTGAGTGAGTAGTTTAAGTTCCCACCTACCTTATGGTTTTGGCGTCACTCGAACAGCGAGTTTGCCGAGATAGCGAGTAGATTTGTAACTGAACTGACTTTAGCAGTTACCCTCGCCTTATAAGAGATTCGGTTGTTGATTGGGGCATCACTTCAGGCTGCAATGGCTGCTTGTACCTGGAAGAGGGAAAAAGGGATCACCAGGAGAAAAGGTTGAAAGAACTCAGTTGGAGACAGATTGTCTTAGGATTAAGACAGAAAACAGCTATCTATCCCTCACCCGCATTTTTAGGGACACATTAAGTCCCAACCCTTAGAAGGGGACAGCAAAACATTCCCTGTTTGTACCAGCTTACTCCATATACTGTGGGCCTACCTACTCCCCGACTCAAAAGGAAATTTTTTCTGAATTACTAAAGAAGTAAGTGATACAGCTGCGTAAAATCATAAAAGCTCTCCCTTCAAGCAGACATTCCACTCCCTTTCATGCGGCGTGAAGGTCTGCACTAGTGAGCCGAAGGTATTAATTACATTAATTATCTCTCCCCCTAAATGGGTTCTTGCCCGTGCAAATGAGAATAGCCTAAATGATATAACTCTAACTTATCCCCTGAGGAAAAGTGAGCTTGCTAGCCCTAACTTAACTTAATACCCCTAACACTAGCATAAGTGGTGTCTGCATTTAATTAAAGGTACTGTCTGGAGAATAAAATGAACTGGGAATGCTGGTGACTCAAGGACATAAAGTATAGCTAACTAAATTTCACACAGAACAAAGCTAATGCAGCATCAAAATGATAACTAGCTATGTGCAGTGAATAAATGAATTGCAAAAGGCACTTAATCTATGACATAACATATATGGATATGAAATATGTTAACAATACAAGTTTATCAGCAGGAAAATATTGAAATACACATGAGTTAGTTGCTCTATGATACAAGTTATATATATATATATATATATATATATATATATATATATATATATATATATATATATATATATATATATATATATATATATATATATATATATATATTATAAGGTGTTATAATATATATAACCATTTTATAAGTGTTTATATGTCTCTGTGAAGATTTTGATGTTTTGCTTGCAGATTCGTCATTTATTGTGGAGATGTGATTTTAAAATATCCTCTTCTTGCAGATAAAATATATATCATGTAACCTTACAATGCTTTGGTATATTTTTCCCTTTGTTTAGTATTTGGAATTGTATTATGAATGACGAATTCTTGGTGTATTGTGAACAGAGAGAGATATTTTGAGATTCTTATCAGGTCACCACATCCTATTTACCCAAGTGTGTGAAGGTGGTCATGTAGCACACTTAGAGGAAGGACCCCTCTTATATTATCATGAAGAGCTGTCAGCCAATCCGCGAATTCTCTATTATACATTTGTTCTATATGCTTAACCCATGGTTATTAACTGTCTATGTTTATTCTTTTTCGCAATCTGAGAAAGAAAGAATGAGTGAGAGAGATAAGTGGAGTTGACGTGCTGTCAGCCAACCAATTTTGGGTCTAAAAGCGCTTACTTTTGTTTGCTCAGCTGTGTAAGTCTCCCAAGAATTTGGTCTAAAATATCTTTTTCTGCTTAACCCTGAACAGGAAATGTCCATCATGTAGATAAGAGGTCAGGTGCTTGAACTCAGCCGTGTGTTTATTCATACACATGTATACTTGTATATGTATGATGTATGCATGCTCTATGTATCATGTATTCTGGAAGGGCTTCTGTTGGAGTTAAAAGTGCAGTGTTGTTCCAAAGACACTCAGTCTGCCATAGGGGTCCCTGACATAAGCATCTATCTCTCTCTCTCTCTCTCTCTCTCTCTCTCTCTCTCTCTCACAATAATCCCATTATATATATAAGGGATACTGAAGGGTTATTGTTTGTAAAAGCTCTGTTAAAACTCACCCCAGGAGTGTGTTAATTTTGTAGAAGGTGATCAGGAATATTGTTTTGTGCAAGCGTTGTGATAAAGGTGTAGTAATTACAAAAGGTAATGTGGTGATTACTGAGTTTTGTATTGTTAAGAGTTAAAGTGATATTCTAGGTAAAAGAGAATTATTATTTTGAATAAGTCTTAGTGCCTTGGCAGTGTTGTCTATAAGAAAGTCTTGGAAAGACGTGGGTTTAACTTTTTCTTTTTTAAGGGGAAATGTTCTTGTGAAAGATTGATATAATCTTCAGGCACATTTTTGGTGGTTGGTATATTTCCATTTTTGCATATTGCATTCTTATATGTCTTTGCTATCACATTACTATAATTTTATTTCTGTTTTGCTGGTGATTTCTTAACAGTTTGTTAGTGCCTACCTGTTATTAAGATTTTGGAGAATGTTTATGTGGATTTCAGTCAGTAATATTTTGGTGACAGTTTGTGTTAGTTAATCACGTATATACTTGGCACTTGAGTAATAGTTAATAATTTGAATCTTACCTAACCAAATTGCTTTCTTAATAAATTAGAGTTTTGTGAATTAAACTTGATTAAGAAATAATTAAATCTTACACTGTTGTTAATCAATAGTAAATTTCTTGAGATTGTGAACTTTACATATAACTTTTGAACTTAGAAATAAACCTGTTTGTTTAAAGTTTTTTAAAACATAGCGTTTCATTTTGACCACCAGTAATTAGAGACATTAATGAATGTGTACAAGGTAAGTGATGTATCTGTTTGTTCACCTGAGACTTATCTAGGTGAAATAGAACCAGAGAGACAGTTACAGTGTTTGTTGAAGTGAT